>NC_046155.1:179262074-179349574 GCF_011064425.1 Rattus rattus | reverse complement strand
GGTTTTATGAATTGAAGCTCATCCTCCCGACTGGGTGTTAAAACCTTAGTGCTGAGGTTATCAACATTGTTTTTTTATATTGGATCCCTTTCAGGAAAGGGAACCAGAGTCTCCCACGTCATGTTATCGTGTTCTCTCTCATTCTCTCTCTCTCTCTCTCTCTCTCTCTCTCTCTCTGCTTTTTTTTTTGAGACAGGGTTTCTTTGTGTAGCCCTGGCTATCCCAGAACTCACTCTGTAGACCAGGCTAGCTTCTAACTGAAGAGTTCTGCCTGGCTCTGCTTCCAGAGTGCTGGGATTAAAGGCATGTGCAGGCTGCCCATGTGGCTTCTGAACCCACCTTGAAACCCACTCTCTTCTGACCTCCTAAGTATTATTTCCACCTGCTCCTGGAGGATGAATCTGATATCTTAATTTCTGGTACAAACACAATCAATCTCATCACTCTTCCCCCTAAGTAAAACTATCAAGCTGGTGCTGGCAAGGCAGCCCAGTGGGTAGCGGCACCTGTGATCCTCTTACCTCGGCTTACGTTACTATTTTTCATGCCGGCCAAGCCCCTCCAACCCCCAAATGTATGTCAACCAGAAATCGACATCAGGAGTCTTCTTTTACTTTGAGACAGGGTCTCTCATCGAGTCTGGACTTCACTCCTTCAATTAGACTAGCTGGCCCTTTAACCTCGGGGATCTTTCCGCCTCTGTCTCTAGTTCTGAGATCCAGTACAGCTTTGTCACCATAGCTGACTGTTGTATGTGGATGCTGGGGCCTTGAACTCAGGTCCTCATGTAAAGTAAGACCATCCAAGCCATCTCCCCAACCCTTCCCCTGACTTTTGAACCATTTAGAACTTCTATGGAGTCCCACAAAGGACAAATAAAAACAAAAACAAAAACAAAAAAATCTACTTTCCAAACTTAATGTCTTTCCTGCTAGAAAGGGGACATTTTACCTCCTTCCAGAATTGAAGTGGCCATCAGACTCTGATTTTGCTCTTGCAGAGTACTTAATATCCACACATTCTTAATCATAGTTCATCTTAGGGACCCAGGGCAGGAACATGGACGTTGTCCCTGACACACCTGGTATGTCCCGTCTGTCACCAGGCTCCCTGGTGCTGTCTCCTAAAATAATTTGTTCCTCATCCCTCACCTCACTATTTCCAGTATGGTGAAGGCCACCACACCCTCAGCTTGGACTCCTGCCATGTGTCCTATCCTCTGGCATTTGTACCCTTAATCCATTCCCCATGACCTTTCTGAAATAAAAATCTACATTATATCCTACGAAGGTCTCAGAGGTGCTTTACATGAAAGCCCAGTTTGTCATAACACCTCAGGAGAAACGAGGAGGGTTTTTGAAGCACAGAAGGACATTTGACTTAAAAATGGTTCTACCTGAATACTTCTGTGAGCTACATTCTTTTTTTTTTTTTTTTTTTTTTTTTTTTTTTTGAGCTGGGGACCAACCTGAGCCTTGCGCTTGCTGGCAAGCGCCTACCACTGAGCTAAATCCCCAACCCCTGTGAGCTACATTCTTATTGGCTCATGAAACACTTAAAACAGACAAGCAAACAAATGACTACCACTGTGTATTTGTGTATGTGTTTGCATATTTGTACTTTGATACAGATAGATATAAGGTCATAGTAGTGAATGTTGAAAAAAATTAACTTGAGTTTATTTCTTTCAAAAATTAGTTACATTTTCATTTATTGTGTGCATGGTATGGGGAGGACGTGCATGCCATGGCCTGTACATGGAGGTCAGAGGACAGTGCGTAGGAGTGGGCTTTCTTCTTCTACCCTGTTGCTTCGGGGGTTTAAACTCCAGTCATCTGGCTTGGTGGCAGGCTCCTTCCCCCACTGAGCCATCTCAGCATGCCAGTGAAAATATTTATGTTGCTTGGGGTATAGTTTGGAATCTAGTTCAGTGGGTCTGACTTGGGACCGTTTTCTCTGCTGACCACCGTAAGATGGATAGCCTTCGTGTTACAACATGACGGGAGACTATCAGCTTCCCGAAATGGGCAAACGATTTGGTAAGAACAAGGAAAATCAGTAACAGGGGTGGTCTCTTGCTGATTGGAAACTTTGCATCTCTGGAATACTTAAGAAACACTGTGGGCAGCTCTTGGAAGCAGAACTATCTTCCCCTCCCATCTACACACCTAGCCCTGCATAGTAGGTAGCAAGGGAGACATGTCTCAGTCCCAACCTGGCATTTAGCTCGGAAGTAAAGGGACCAGGCTGAGGTGAGGATGTTGGCCGGAAGGCTCTTGTAGACGCAGTTCCATGTGCACTGGACTGTTTGGGACCTTTGCTTGGGGATCATGTACCTCAGCCTTAAGATTCCTCCCCCACATCTCCACATTTCTTTCATTTCTTAAAGTTCATTTTAAATTGTTGTAATGTACTTGTGTCTATTCTTTGACCATTTCATACGTGTATACAGCAGATCTTGATCACATCCATCTTCTACTTCCAGCTCCCACTCTCCCTAGATGTCCTCTTGTCTCACACACACAGATCTCCCTCCTACTTTCATGTCCTTTTTAAAAGATTCATACACTGAGTTCAGTTATTACTACCCATGTTCTTATGGGTTGGGAGCAGACACTGAGCAATACTGCACCCTCAAAGAGAATCGACTGTCCCTTTCGCAGCAGCCACCTACTGCCAGGAGGTTCTCAGTGAGGGCTGGGGTCTTGGGAATATCCTCTCCCTCTGTGTGGGAATTCTGAGTGGTTTGGTGTTGGTCAGATCTTGTGCAGGTACCCACAGCGGCTGTGAGTTCACAAGTGCAACAGCCATGCCACGTCCAGAAGACAGCACTTCACATTCCTCTCCGCCTTCTGGCTCTTAACATTCTTTCCACCTCTTCTCAGAGATGTTCCCTTGACCTTTGCAGGAGGAGGTTGATAGAGTAGTCCCATTTAGGGCTCTACCCCCACATCTCCATATTTGCCTAAGAAGGCTGACCACCAACTTCTCATGTTAAGTCTGTGTCTGTCCTCATCACCATGCCCTTGTGGCCAATATGTCTCCCGAGGCATCTGATGTCATTTTATTTCCTATATGTTCTCCCTGTCTATCACAGCATAGCCTGGCCATCATACACACACACACACACAATATACAAGCACACATACTCAAATACACACACAAACACACATGTTCTCACATACATACACACTCACATAGACATATACACATTAATATACACATATTACATATATATATTCATATATACATATACATACACATAGATATAGACATACATGCATACATGTATATACAGTACATACATATACATGCACTCACATAGACATATACACATTAATATACACATATAGACATATTACATACATGTACATACATGTACACACAGACACATATACATATATTCATGCAGATATAGACACAGATATGTGTGCATACATATATACGTATACACTCACATACACAAACATACACACATACTCATACATATGTGCACACATTTATATACACGTACATATATACATGTAAACTCACATACACATGGACATACACATAATACATGCTACACACATGAACATATACATATACACATACACTCACATACACAGTGATCATAAAGAATGTCCAGCTATAATTACTGCCTTTTGCCCAAAGCCCTGTATGGCTGTGCACCTCCATCAGAACGAAGTCTAAGTAGCCAACTCAACCTCTGAGGGTCTCCTCACTTCCTTCCTGGATCTCTGTGTGTTGATGGTCATAGCTCTGTGTCAACTTCTGACATCACCTCTGAAGAGCTGGCTGCATTGTCGCCACCATAGCTGTACACGCACTCCTAACCTCACATTTTCTCTTTGCTTGGCTATGGTCAGGTCTACCTGCTGCCACTCCATTGAGAGCCCTCTCGTCAAGGTCAACAGTCACCGCCATGTTGTCACACACACTGTCTTTCTCTCCATGGATCACCAAACTTACCAGAACTAGTCAGTCACTTTGCCTATCCATGCCTTTTATTTTCTTTCTTCTACTTTTTTTTTCCTTTGCTTTTGTTTGTTTGGGTTGGTTGGTTTGGTTTGGTTTGGTTTGGTTTGACTTTGGTTTTGGGTTTTGAGAGAATCTGTCAAGTCACTTCCGGGTCACACCAGATTCTTCTGGGCCAGAAGTATGTTTAACTCCAAACAGAAGGGCTCTAGTGTTCCTAGAAAACCACCCGTAGGGGTTGGGGATTTGGCTCAGTGGTAGAGTGCTTGCCTAGGAAGCATAAGGCCCTGGGTTCGGTCCCCAGCTCCAAAAAAAAAATTAAAAAAAAAAAAAAAAAAAAAAAGTACTTTTTGCCTAGAAAACTACCCGTAATTGTAGGCTGTGAAGGATTGATGGCTCCAGATTTACCTGTATGAGCTCATCCTTACAGATCTGTTCATTCATATGTATGTATGTGTATGTACGTATGTGTATGTATGTACACATGCACACAATAAATAACTGAACATAATCTTAAAATTAAAAATAAGTAAAAGTTAAAATTGGTCATTTGCACATCCTTGACCTATCCTCATGCAAACTTCCCAACAAGGCACACATGGTGAAATAGTGATCATTCCCACATGTATGGAATGTCAACTGTAGGCCATTAGTATATATTTAAATAAGTAATTCACCACACTTGTCTCAGTCCACTGACAGTGTATTAGGGCCACAGTTACCTGAAAAACAGTATGTCAAGAGTAAGAAAGTTCCTGTGAGCTAAGACTAAGCTGTATTGGTTCATAGCCAGGGAAGGAAATCGCTATCAGAATCAGATACAACTCCGTTCAGCTGATCAATGACGGCTCGCCTCAGTGGACACGCTTCTGCAAGCCAAACAATTGCTTTGCTTTGGAGAGCCGGGCCCATCAAAGATGGACTCAGTCTGATAAACACGCCTCTGCATGCCAACCAATCCAGCGGGGTCTCACTCCAGAGACCACACTTCTGCAGATGACGTTAATGTCAATCCTTTTCTGTCTTTGAAAGCTGGACAGCACCTGTCCTCTGCTGCCCCCAGACCCTCCACAGAACAGTACCACGCTTCAGAGAGACTCCTGATTAGCCTAGCTCTCTCTTGAGGGAAGAAATAAATCGAGTATTGTCTTTTTGTATTTTAGATAGCTAGCTGGATTCATTGGTTTGAGTCACCAGCCCAGGGTGCTAGCAGATGTAGTGACTTAAGCAGCAGAAATCGTTTTTCTAGAGGCTACAATTTCCAAGATCCAGGTGCTGATGCGAGTCTAGAAGGCAGATGCTAAGGTTTCCAGGTGTTCCAGGTGCCTGTTTATAATGAGGTATTGAGACAGGTGGGTCATTACTGGGAAGAGGAGAGCTTTTTAGGACAGAGGTCAAGGGGAGGGGAGAAGTGAGTCAAGCCCGCCTGGTGGCTTGGTTCCCAGAGGGCAAGAATGGAGACAAGGGAAGCAGTGAGGTCTGCAATGACTTTTTATGGGTCATTAACATACTACCCACCCCACTGGGTTCCTTTAATTCAGGCTTTTCAGAGCTTGTTTGCATGAAGCCCAGGTGAAGCTGCCGCTTTCCCCCCTTTTCCGCACTCAGGGCCTTTTGTATGTTAATTTCTTTCTTTTGAAAGTGTTTTAGGAGTTTTGAGGAGTGAGAACTGAATTTACATTTCCACCCCTCCCCCTTCCCACATCCAGTTCCTCCTGTGCCTTCTTCCCAGTCCCAATCAAATGCATGGCCTCTTATTTCATTGTTTTGCGCGCGCACACACACACACACACACACACACACACACACACACACACACACCCCTCCTGTTAAGTCTTTTAGTGTTGCTCATATGTGTACGTGTTCAGGGCTGACTGCTTGGGAGTGGATGATCTGTCAGGGGATTCTCCATGTCTCTGTACTCATTAATTGCCTGTAGCTCTGCTTATAGAGGTGGGGCCTTGTGAGGTTCCCCCCATCATTGTCATGTCAACTAGTGGTATCTATGCTGGTCTTGTTCAGGCAACGATATTGTTGAGCGTTCACGGGTGAAGTTTCCCTGTCATCGTACAGAAAACACTATCTCAGAGCCCATGTCCTGGTCTTCTGGTTCTTGCAATGTTCCTACCTGATAGAGCCTTCTTTGTTAATCTCTACTCTCCCCCCTCAATCAGTTGGTTCTTTCGAAGTTTTCTCATGACTTTCAGGTGCCTATCCTCTTGTCAGATCATATGCTCCTCTGCGTGTGACTGAGTCACACTCTTTTCTTCTTGTGAGGATGTTAGTCATAGTAGCTTAGCATTCACCCTGAACTCCATTTTTCTAAGAGACCCTAGTTCTAACTATAGTCACATTCTGAGTGGATGAGGAATTCAGTGTATGAATTTGGCGAGCGATTAGTCATCTCACCATGCTCCGACAAAGTAAATGCACTATGTGAAGGTTTGGAGATAAAAGTCCCCTGAAAAAGGCTTTTATGTATGAATGGCTTGGTACCCAGCCAGTGGCTATAGAGAGATGACT
Source organism: Rattus rattus (assembly GCF_011064425.1). Classification (NCBI taxonomy): domain Eukaryota; kingdom Metazoa; phylum Chordata; class Mammalia; order Rodentia; family Muridae; genus Rattus; species Rattus rattus. The sequence continues at coordinate 179,343,073 of NC_046155.1, read as the reverse complement.
GATCATGAATGTTGTCTTCGTTTCCTTTCCCATTGCGTGATAAAATACACTAACAAGAGTAACTTAAAGGAGAACGGGTTTATTTGATTCACAGTTTCAGTTACAGTCTAAGCCAAGGACAGTGGTGCACACCTTTAATCTCTCAGCACTTGAGAGGCAAAGGCAGGTAGATCTCTGTGAGTTTGAGGCCAGCCTGGTGTACGCAGTGAGTTCCAGGACAGCCAAAGCTACATAGTGAGAACTTGTCTTCTTGAAAAACTAACAAACAGGTCACAGCCCATCATTTTGGGAGGGCGAGGAGGTAGGAATGTGAAGCATCACTTCATATCTCCAGTCAAGAGCAGAGAGCATGAATTATCCTGTACTTGTCTGTGCTCAGCTTACTCCCCCTTTTTCATTCATCCCAGACACAGCTCAGGCAACGGTGCCTTCCACATTCAGGATGGGACTTCCCATCTCAGTGGACCAAACCCAGAAAATCCCTAGGGCTGAAGAGATCACTTCACTATGCTAAAGGCACATAGTTTTCTTGCAGAGTACCTAGGTCTAGTTCCTAGCACCCACATTGTGTAGTTCATAACCATCTGTAACTCCAGTTGCTAGAGTATCCAACTCCTCAGGCATGTATGTGCATGCGCATGCGCACACACACGCGCACGCACATACACACACATACAAACATATACTCATATACCTATAAACACATTTTTGTTTTTTTTTTTTAAGAAAAGAAGGCTGTAGAAATGGTTCCGTAGTTAAGAGAGTGTTCTGTTCCTCTAAAAGATCTGAGTTCAGTTCCTAACAACCATATCAGTGTCTCACAACCACCTGTAATTTCAACGTCAGTGGGCTTGAACCTCTTCATGCACCTGTATTCATACAATCAACCCCCTACACACACACACAAATATTAAAAATAATAAAACAATTTTGAAATGTAAGAAACAATAATGACGACCTAGTGGCTTAAAATAATTAGCCCTATTACCTCCTGCCACTTCCTCTTAAACACAATTTTTATTAGTTCTTACATATGTCTTTTAAAAGTACACACACACACACACACACACACACACACACACACACACACCAATAATTCTTTTTTGGTTGGTCTAGAATAGGCTATATAGACCTGGCTGGCCTTGAACTCCCAGAGATCCACCTGCCTCTGCCTCTTGAAGGCTGGGTTTAAAGGCAAGTGCCACTATACTTGGCATTCATGTCACTTTTGTAGTTCAGGAAGTCAGTAATGATCTGGCCAGATAATTCTGGCTCAGAGTTCCTTAAGTCTGTAAAGAGTTTGACCCCACCCCACCACCCCACCCCACCCCCGCGCTTTTGCCTATAGTCTTGAGTATGATGGGAAGAGCCACATCCCAGATGGCTCACCATAGAGCTAGTAATTAGATGCTGATGTTGGCAGGAAGTCTAGGTTCCTCACTGCAGTCCCTTCTTCAATAGGAGGTGAGGATCACTGAGGTGGATCACTAGGAAGTCAGAAATGGCAAAGAGATAGACCTGTTGACTCTTCTTCCAAGGCCTGTAAAAGAGAATCCAGTCCTGGAGCTTTCCTGGCCTCCCATGGAACTGTGAAATGATAAATTAACATTAAAAAAATTTTCTGAGAAAGGGTCTCATTATGTAGCCCTGGCTGCCCTAGAACTTGCGATGTAAAATTATGTGCCGTTGTGCCTGGCTATGACCTTCCCACCTGCCACCCCCCACCCCTCATCCTCCACCCCAACCCAGAAACAGGGTTTCTTTGTGTAGCCTTGGCTGTCCTGGATCTATCTCTGTAGACCATGCTTGCCTCAAACTCACAGAGATCCACTGATGTCTGCCTCCCAAGTGCTGGAATTAAAGACTTGTATCACCACCACAGGGCTTGAACTTTTTTAAGATATACACTTTATGATTAATTTGTTAGCCATCAATGGAGAATGATTGTCAGAATGGACCATGGAATCTAAATTAGATAAAGAAGGATAAAGTCAGGTATGGGGAATAAATATATAAATTGGGAGGGGACCCTTAGGACAGGGGCTATCCATGAGAGCAAACTCTTTTTGATGTTACAATTTCTAACATCATACAGTTTCTAATAAGATAAGGTCCAGAATATTAATAGCAAGATAATAGGTGATAGCTACGCAGTGATAGATATATAGATTGATGGTGACTAGTAGGTGATGAAGAGATAGATGGATGGTAGATTGATAAATAGCTGGCAAGATAATCGCTGGATGTTAAATTATAGATACAAAGATGATAAGTGGTAGATAGATGACAGGATGGATAGATGGGAGATAAATAGATAACAGATGAGGGGTTGGGGATTTAGCTCAGTGGTAGAGCGCTTGCCTAGCGAGCGCAAGGCCCTGGGTTCGGTCCCCAGCTCCGAAAAAAAAGAAAAGAAAAAAAAAATAGATAACAGATGAATAGATAATAGATAGATGATGATAGATTAGAGAGATAGATGATAGATAATAGATAGATAGATAGATAGATAGATAGATAGATAGATGGATGGATAGATAGACAGAGCAAAAATAATTTTAAGCCTTGAAAGAGTTACCCCAGGGCTGAGTTTGGCAGAGTTCTTACCCAGCATGCACAAGGCCCTGGGTTCATCCTGAAGCACTGCACAAAGCTGGTGTATAGTGTGCCCCTGTGATCCTAGCACTAAGGGGGCTAAGGCAGGAGGATCAGACGTTCAAGTTATCCTCACCTATGTGTAGAAAGCTCAAGACCAGTCTGGGTTACACGAGAGCCTGTTTCTAAGATACACAAATAAACTGTACAGGTCAGTATGGCTTCCGTTTGTTTGTCTACTCGACACAAGCTAGAGTCATCTTTGAGTACGTCATCCTTGAGGAAGAAGAACACCAGTTGAGAGAATGTCCACATCAGATTGGCTTGTAGGCAAGTCTGTGAAGGCATTTTCTTGATTTGATGATTGATGCAGAAGGGCCCAGCCCACTGTAAATGGTGCCATCCCTGGGCAGGTGACCCTTGGTTAAATAACAAAGCAGGCACAGGAGCAAACACAGGAGCTGTGTTCCTTCGTGGTTTCTGATTCAGTTCCTGCCTCAAGAGTTTTCTGGCCTTGTGTTCCTCCCTTGCCTTCCCTTCTAATTGAACTCTAATCTATAAACTGAGATAAACTCAGTCCCTGGCTGTGGCCTCTATCACAATAGAAACCAAACTAAGCTAGAATATAAATAAATAAGCAAGACGTGTTTGTTTAAAAAAAAACACCAAACACCCCCCCAAAGAAAACAAACAAACGAAACCAATAGTCACCCAGGCTTGGATAACTATTCAGTGGGTAAAATGCTTATCTTGGAAGCATGTGGACCCGAGTTTAATCCCCAATATCACATAAAGCAGAGGGACAGGACAGTGGTGGAAGCTCATAACATCAGTTCTGAGTTCATGGAAACAGCAGACTCCCAGGGGCTCCCTGGCCAGCCACCCTAGCCAGACTAGTGAGTTCAGGTAAACGTGAGGAAACCCTGTCTTAAAAAAGCAAAGTGAGATGCATGGCCCCTGAGAAATCATATCCCAGGCTGACCTCGGTCTCTACACACATATGTGGACACACATACATACAAATACGTGTGTGTACACACACATACATATATAAAAATAGTTGTCTACATATTGTCTGATGATAGAGGTGATTATCTTAATCTTTTTCAAAAATCTTCAACTATTCATTCCCATTGATTAAATATTTTCTATCTTAGTGATTGTCCATGAGAAAGGAAACAAAACACCACGAAACAATTTTATAAAAATATTTTCATTCAAGGGCCAGTGAGTGGCTCAGCAGGTAAAGGCATTTGCTGCCAAGCCTGAGGACCTGAAGCCAATCCCCAGGACATACGTGGTGGGTAGAATGAAGGAATTGACTCCCAAAAGTTGTCTTTTGAACTCCATATATGCACCGTGCCCCTTCATAAGAAATAAATAATGTAATAAAATGTTATAAATGGACAAAGGATTCTCCAGTTCTCTTTACATTGAACAAAAACAATAGGTTAAGTAACTGAGCTGTGGTGGCACACGCCTTTAATCCCAGCACTCAGGAGGCAGAGGCAGGAGGATTTCTGTAGCTTCGAGGCCAGCCAAGTCTAAATAGCAAGTTCCAGGACAGCCAAGGCTACAGAGAGAAACCCTGACTCGAAAAACCAAACCAAACCAAACAAAACAAAACAATAGCAATGACAATATCCTGGCTAAATATTTAATAATAGTTGACCAGTAAATATGTTTTAATATCTATGATATGCAATTCTAGAGATGGTATCTCTAAATAATGTCTGATCAGAGTAGAAGCCATGCTGGTAAGGTAACTTATGGGGTTGGAGGATGGGAACAGTAAAAACATATGGAATATGAAAACTGCATTAAGATAGTGTGATTTGTACTTCCTTTCTGTGACCCTATACTTAAAACAAAATTCTCCGTGTTTCCAGTCATTCACTTGAGAACTGATGAAAAACATAGTATTCTTGAATTTTCATTTTTTATGAATAGATCTTCATGGGAAAGAATGAATGAAAAGCCCCAGTTTACCTGCTTGTGGATACTTCTTTTTTCTTTCTTTCTTCTTTGATATCTGCCCCCTCCCTCCGTGATTTCCAACATAGCTACAAAGAGCATACGCTCCTTTTATTGTGAAAAGACTTTAAAGAAAATTCTTTAAAAGAGAGGACTGGAGGGGGGTGGGGTAGAACACCCCAGATGATGTACACGCCTAAAGCCAGAGCAACTGTGGAAGCTTAAGTCTGGGCTGGGTTACCTCAGCTCTGCCTCTAGCTCTCTCCACCCCCATAGCTGTCATCGGATCCAAGGACACATCTGCTGGCTCAGCACATGGAGAAAACTCGCCTCACCCTCCTCTAGCTCTGGGATAAACTTGCCCAGCCACTGCCAACTATTTCTATCTAAACATGGTCTCCGTTTGCTCCAGCAGCAAAGGCTGTCAGTCAGCCACTGGGTACAAGAGGTGGGAAATGGGGAGGCTCTAATAATTCCATCAGAAACCTATGTTTTTGTTCATACAATTTTAACCTTTTTTTCATGGGTATGTATGGTGTGCATGTGTGTGTATGCACACATGTTTGCATGTGTGTGAGTGCACGTACACAGACATGCACGGGGGCCTGAGTTTAGACAGAGTCTCTTAATCAAAGCCAGAACTCACTTGTATAGCTAGACTTTCTAGCCAGCTTGCTCTGGGGTTCCCAGTCTCCACCTTCGGAGGCTGGAAATACAGGCAGGCTCCCTGGGCCACCCAGCGTTTACATGGGTTTCTGAGGATCCCAACTGTAGTCCTCATACTTTCAATGGCAAGCACTTGAATGGACTAGCCATCTTGCCAGTCCCAAGTCTTTACATTTTTGACAATCCCATGTCACCCATTATCTTCTCTTATGTCTCTCCCACCCCTAATGACACCCTCCTCTATCCCCTCCTCTACTTCCTCTTCCTTCTCCTTTCTTCTCCTCTTCCTCTTTCTCCACCTTCCTCCTCTCCCCCTCTTCCTCCTCCTCCTCTTCCTCTTCCTCCTCCTTCCTCCTCTCTTCCCTCTTCCTGTTTCTCCTCCTCCCACTCTTCCTCTTTTTCCTCCTCTTCCTCCTCCTCTCGATCCTCTTCCTTCACTTCCTCATCATCATCTTCCTTTTCCTGTTCCTTTTTCCTCTTCCTCTTCCTCCTTTTCCTCCTCTTCCTCCTCCTCCTCTTCTTTTTCTTTCCAAGTCCCCTCCAACTTTCATGACTTTGCTTTTTTGTTTGTGCAGGTAGCCACATCTGCTGTGTGTCCATGATTGCATGCCATGTCCAGAAGACGGTGTTTCATGTCGCACCTTCCCATCCTGCCATCAGCCCTACGTCCTACACAGTAACTCAGCTGTTTCCTGTACAGGTCTCTCCCATGCCCCTTCATCTCCATGTCTCCATGGCTGTACCTGTGTTCCTGGTCACCCCGTGTCTCCCTCACTCCCCGACCCACGTGGCCTCTGATCAACTCAGCATTTGCAGCCACAGGGATCTTCTCAAGAGGAAAATTGGAGGGAATCACCTCCTCGCTCGAAACTGGCCAGTGCCCATTAGGCTGAAGACCTCAGCATTCGCCTGACCATCTAGTAGGCCATCAACCTCCCCTGTTTCCGGTTCCCTGACATCAGTTTATTTCATCTTCCTAAGCCCTGATGGAATGGATATCGTAAGAGTTCCTGTCTCAATCAAAGTGCTTGCTTCAGAATCATGAGAGCATGAGTTCAATCCCCAGCAACATGTTAATAACAAACAAACAAACAGACCAACAAAAGCCAAGGCGGGTACTGCATACTTGTAACCCCAGTGCTGGTGAAATGGAGCAGTAGGGATCTTTGGCTAGGTAGCCTAACCTATTTGTTGAGTTCCAGGCCAGTGGGAGACCCTGTGTTTTGTTCTCTCTTACCTTTTAAGGTGAATAGTGACTGAGAATAACATCTGAGTATGCCCTTTGGCTTCTATGTACATATACACACAAGGGCACCCTCAGCTCTCCTGCCCCTATATACAGACACAGAGATTGTATCTTGAAGGAGACAGTCTGCACAGAGTCTTAGCAGAGGAATCTTCCAAGGACTGGTTTGTAAGCAGAGTTCAAAGTTTCCAGAATTCCAGGCACTATGCTTGGGCAATAGCCATTTGCAAAAACAAGTTCTTGGTTGTGCATATCCAGGAGTTCCACTCTGGACATAGACCCCAAAGAAATGAAATCCAGATCTTGAAAATGTTCTCATGCTTGCATTCATACAAACATTGTGTATGCCAATCTAGGGGCAGAAGAGACCCAAGTGTTTATCAATTCATGAACAAATAAACAAAATGTGGCATGCCCATTAAGTGGGAGACTATTCAGTCACAAAAAGGGAGAAAATTCTGATACATGCTCTATGTGTAAAAGCCTAGGACATTAAGCTAGGTAGGAAAGGAGCAGACACCAAAATGACAAATGCTATGTGGTTCCAGTTGGTTTTGGCAGTCAAATCTGTGGTTGTAGAAATAAGGATGGTGGTTCCAGGTGTTCCTCTAGCAGCTGCTACCTCTTCCTCCTCCTCCCTCCTTCCCTCCCTCCTCTCCTCATTTCCTCCTCATCCTCTTCCTCTTCCTCCCTCTTCCTCCTCCTCCTCCTCCTCTTCCTCCTCTTCCTCCTCCTCTTCCTCTTCCTCCTCATCTTCATTTCCTCCTCATTTTCCTCCTCCTCCTCTTCCTCTCCCCCCCCCTCCCCCTCTCCTTCCCCCTCCCCCTCTCCCCCTCCCCCTCCTCCCTCTCCCCCCCCTCCCCTCCCTCCCCCTCCTCCTCCCTCTTCCCTCCCTCTTCCCCTCCTCCTCCCTTTCCCTCCTCCCTCTTTCCTCCTCCTCTTCCCTCCTCCCTTTCCTCTTCCTCCTCATCCTCCCTCCTCATTTTCCTCCTCCTCCTCTTCCTCCTCCTCTTTCCTCCTCCTCCTCCTTTCTTCCTCTTTTCCTCTTCCTCCTCCTTTCCTCTTCCTCTTCCTCCTCCCTCATTTCCTCCTCATTTCCTCCTCCTCCTCTTCCTCCCTCCTCCTCCTCCTCTTCTTCCTCTTTCCTCTTCCTCTTCCTCTTCCTCCTCCTCCTCTTCCTCCTCTATTTCCTCTTCCTCCTCCTCTTCTGCTTCTTTTCTTTTAACTCATTTATTTATTATTGTGTGTGTGTGTGTGGCTACGTGTGTGTCTTGGCCCACGTATAGAAATGAGAGGACGACTTTCAGGAGTTGCTTCTTCCCTTCTACCATGTACGTCCCAGGGATTGAACTTAGGTCCTCAGGCTTGGTAGCAAGCTCCTGTACCATCTGACCCATCTCACTGGCCCTGCAGCCATCCTCACCCATTGGCGATGCTGCATGGTTGTCTCAGATTGCAATTTTGTAAGGATTAATGGCGTCAGATGCCTTTGCATGGTTTTGTTGGCCATTTTACATCTTTGGAGAAACAGTAATTGAATCTCTTTTCCGTTTTTGAGAAATAAAACCAGGTTGTTTTTAAAGATTTATTGTGAGTGTTCTGGTTGCATCTGTGTCTGTGTACCACATATGTGCCTGGTGCCCATGGAGGACGGAAGAGGGTGATAGGTGCCCTAGAACTGGGGTTGCTGGTGGTTGTAAACCACCACTTGGGTGCTGGGGACCGATCTCCAGTCCTCTGGAAGAGAAGTCAGTGTCTTCACTGCCAAGCCATCTCTTCTTCCACAAGACCTTTCACCTTCAAATTGTTGAGTTCTTGGAGTTTCCTTATATATTTAAACTGCAGTGCTTTATGAGGTACTGCCCCTCATTTTATAGATTGCCAATTTAAAATGCTGTTTATTTCATTCATCATGTATGTGTGTATGTGTATGGCACACACTGGAGCTTGCCGTGGAACCCGTGTGGAGGACACCTTTGGGATGTGTTTCTCTCCTTCCATCATGTGAGCAGAACCCAATCTCACTGCTCCCCTAAACTGCCTTTGCAGTCTGTCAATCATCCCATCCTCTGGCCATAGAAGTTTTAAGATTGACCTGATTCTGTTTGTCTATATTGTCTGTTTTCCCATTTCTTCTATATGTTTTCATTGGCACATGTGTGAGCATGGTATCACCTAACTCCATTCATTTTCTTTTTAATTTTATTTTTTTTGCAGTACTGAGGATTGAACCCAGGGCCTTGTGCATGCTAGGTGAGTGCTCTACCAACTGTGCTCCAGCCTCAGATCCCTATTCACTTTTTAAATTTCCTTGCCTTGATTGCCAGTATCTGGTTCCTTACTCTATCACTTCCAGGTAAAGAGCCTGACTCTTCTATGGTGATGTATGGGCACTGGGATAGGGTCTCACCAAGTCACCCATGCTGGCCTGGAACTCATAGTCCTCTTAACTCAGTCCCCGGAGTGCTGGGCCTATGACCACCCCCAGGAGGCAGGGGCATGACTCTGTGTCTTCCCTGATCCCTGCGTATAAGCCGTGCCTGACCACAGGCCTGCAGAGCATTTGTTCAGTGACTGAGTACTCCACTGCTAGTGTTTGACAAGGTTAGATTTAGAGTTTACACCTGACCATCCCTGGGCCGTGTGCCACAGGATTCTGCCATTGAACAGCAGGAAGAGAGGGATGAGGTTTTCAGGAGAGGAGCTACCTGCCATCCCATAATATGGCACTCAAGGGATGAGCTGACACTGTTGATGCCTGCAGGGAGTTTTGCAGTGGAGCAGGGACTAAGGAGTTTTTGTGTTCTTTCTTCCTGAGATGGGACTGTCAGAGGTAGCATGAACCCAACGCTTTTAAGGAATGCTGAGGACCATCAGTGGGAGGAGCAGAAGGGCTTGGCTTTATTTCCGCCTTTTTGCTACTGCAGGAGGCACGTTTTTGAGACTCACTTCTCCAGAAGAGCATGGGAGCAGAACCCACACCCTCAGCTATCAATATGTTCATGAATATAAAAATATGACCAGGGTCCACACCTTCCCTTTGCAGGATATTGCCAAACATTCCAGGTTTTATCAGACTTTCATGGAGTTCCAGAAACCTCTGGGTTGGTCCATGGACGTCTGTGCAAAATCTTTTATTAGCGAGAACCTACTACCCCCACACCTGACATATCTGATCACCTTCCTTATCCCACCCAGTGACGTCTCAACTCCCTGCCCTGTGTCCAGCAAGACTGCTGGGTCAGAGTGGAGAGAATTCAGCTCATCCTTATGTTTCCATGGGGACCTTTCCTTCCTATGGACCTGATCCTGATTCTTGCTGATAGACAACCAGCTTGCCCACACTGTGTTTGGAATTAGACTGTATCTTCACCCCTTAATCTCCATAGGAAAACCCAAGGCTGGTGACATGGCTCAGCTGGGTAAGGGTGATGGTGGCCAAGCATGATGACTTGAATTTAGTCCCTGATACTGGGCATTCTTTCCATCATGGGAAGGAGAGGGCTGACTCCTGCAAGTTGTCTTTTGATCTCCACAAGTGCACATCCCCCTTCCTGCAAAATAAATAACCTAATGTAATTTAAGAAGATGAAGACGGAAAAAACACTGTCAAGGTCCTTATATCTATCGGGACAGTCCTCAATAAAATTTTTCTTACACAGTCCGTCTCTAACAATTCAGTGTGTTGTTTTTTTTTTTTTTTCTTTAACAGTATTGAAATTTATTTTTCTTCTCTTCCCTAGCCAGACAGCAGCATTCCCTAAACCCTCTTGGTATAGAAATATAGTTCTTGGGTGGCAGGCCCAAGGACTCAGCTCCCCCTCCCCTTCGGCTGGGGTCAGGGAAATGAGCCTTCTTCCTGGCCCTTGCTGGGGCCTCCCGCTGGCAGCTGGAGGGATTAAGGAAAAGAGGCTCCTGGCGTCCCTGAGTCTGGAGTGGCTGCCCAGGATGTCCCAGGAGAGGCGAGTGGGCCAGAGGGCTGGAGGCTCCCAAATCAATCAGAGGTCTGAAGGTCACTGAATGGCGACCTTTGAATCAGGATCCGGGTAACCCGGAGGCTTGTACGCACTCTGAGGGGGCGGAGCAGGAAGGCAGATGTTTGAATGCAATTCTTTTGGAAGAGAGGTGTTCACTCGCAACAGTCCTTCCAAACACCTTACAAAAAGCTCCCTCTTTCTACCCTTATCTCGGCAGCACTGCCGTCTGGGGGCTGAGAAAAGCTTCTAGCAGCCCCCATTTAGCTTCCTTTCTGAAAGCATTTAGCCGCCTCAGGTATAAACGTTGCAAGGAGTGAAAATTGCCCACAATTGCCTAGGAGGCTTAGCCATTTTAATACAGCAGGTAATGAGGGACATATGGAAGGGCCAACAAAATGGCTTAGCAGGAAGCAGTCTTGCCCTCAAGCCTGATTGCCTGAACTTAAGCCCCAGGAAGACACCTGTGGAGCTTGGAGGACAGAAGTCAGGACAGGAATTACTGGTTCAGAAGTCAGTTCTCCTCCACCCTGAGAATCCTTAGTCCTGGGGTTTCTCAGCTTCTCAGGCTAGGCCACAAATGCTCTGGTGTGTGCTCCCATATACATACATAGGACATATAAATGTAATTTTAAATTGTCAAGGGATATATCGGAAATAATGTCTTCTATTTTCCTCAACTTTAACTTTTAAGAGTAGGAGAACCAGATGTCACATACTTTGACTGAGAGGTGGTTGTATAACCAGTCCCAACTCAATATTGTATTGTTTGCCACCAACCAGGTGCTTCTCTGCTGACTTAGTCCCCACTAACAGCAGTACACCAGCCTACGGTGAAATGGAGGTGAAGTCAGACCTGATGGACAATCTACAATAAGATCATTTATATTGTACATCCTAATATGTTGATACTGAGGTGGCAAGACAGTCACTTGGTAAGAGTGCTCACTATGCCAGAAAGTTCTTATGCACTGTCTGAGGCAACAGGAAATGGCCTGGCCAAGCCTATCTTGTCTTGTCTACATCTGGGACCTTCCAACAGCACTTTGCTAGGCAAGATGTCTTAGCTCCTCTGAGATCCAAGACCACTCTATGCTCAAGGGTATTGTTCTATAGTTCGTGTGTGTGTGTGTGTGTGTGTGTGTGTTGACTTGGTTGATACACAAAGACACAAAAGAAACAGTTGCAAAAGTAAATCCTCACTCACAACTCATAACTTACTGTTCAATGTGAGTTTTGATACACGTGAGAAGGGATATGCTCAGTGATGATGGCATTGATAACAAGGCTAGCTCTAAGAATTCTAAGTTGATCATGTGAATGCAGAGATATTGAGCAAACTAAAATAAGTTGGGTCAGCACTTTAATTTTAATGTAGATTAGTGATTCTCAACCTGTGGGTGGAAACTCCTTTAGGGTGATATATTAGATATCCTGCATATTAGACACTTAATTACAATTCATAACAGTACCAAAATTACGTTATGAAGTAGCAATGAAATGACCTTATGGTTGAGGATCATCACAACATGAGGAACTCTATTAAAGGGTTGTAGCGTTAGGAAGGCTGAGATATATAGAATTCCATTCCTTTGTTTTGCTAACCACTATATTACATTGCTTTACTAATTGTGTTTGCGTGTGTGTGTGTGTGTGTGTGTGTGTGTACATGTGCCTGGGTGGAAGTCAGAAGACAGCTTGCTGGAGTTGACTCTCCCTACCCACCAACTCATCAGGGATGGTAGCAAGCACCATGCTCACATCTCTCTCTCTTGCCTTTGTCTTTGTTGCTGTTGTGGTAGTGGTATGGTTTTTCTCTAAGACAGTGCCTGGCTGTGCACTTTAGGCTATCCTGGAACTCACCAGGGAACCCTGGGCTGGTGTCCTGGAGCCTCAGACTTTCTGCCACTCCTTGCCAAACGCCAAGGCTTAGAGTGTTTGACATCACAGCAAGCTCTGAGTTTCTTTCAAATGAGTGGATGAAGATTCAGATGCTGTATTGGCAGGTTTCAGTCAAGTGACATAGCCAGGCTGTAGAACTTGGGCACTAATTGCCAGGCCTGGTATCTTTATTAATCCCCTCCTTGCTTGCTTTCTTAGGACTTGCTTTAGGCCTTCCATATGACCCAGCTACACCACTCTGTTCAAATACTCACGCAAAGGACTTCAAGTCAATATTTCACACGGATACTTGCATATCAAGATTTTTTTCAGCACTGTTCACGATAACTAAGATATAGGAACCAGCCTAGGTGTCCATGAACAGAAATAGGGATACAGAAAATGGGAGCTATCAATCTATCATGTACCTATCTACCTCTCTATGCACATACGTACATAGGTGTGTGAATAATTTTCCATAAAGAAAAATAGTTATGTTAGTTGTCAGAAAGTGAGTGCATTTTAAAAACAGGATTCTTAAAGTTCAGTTTTTAATTATTCTACAAGACATTAGGTTTCATTTTGGATTTTCAAACAAAATTTTCTTTTGTTGATATTCCTCCCCGGCCCTTCTCATCATCCCCCATCTTCTCCTGTATCCTTCCACCCTCAGTCACCCCCTTTCCTCTTTCACGTCACAAGCATCCTGTTGTCCTGACACCCTACTTGTTCACCTCCTCTTTCGCCCCTGTCCTGGCCTCTGTTCTAATCCTATAGTCTATAGCCACACTCACACACACTCCCGTGTACACAGAACGCCGTCACAAGCCAGCATCCACATACAAGATTAGCGAGAGATAAGTCAGGCTCAGAAAGACTCGTATGGTTTTTCCTTGCATGAAGTTCCTAGATTTTACATAGATAGGTACAGATCATGTATGTATATGTAACATGAAGGTGGAAATGAAGGTATGGGGGACAAAGGGGACTAATCCACAGAGGTGAGTAAGGATAGTGTGCACAGCATACAACATATACGTTTTTGAAAAATAAATAAATAAATAAATAAATAAGAAAATTTAAAAACAAAATGGCCTCCAAAGACCACTAAACACTTGAGAGTGTAGGCCATACCGGCATGCATTTCCTTAAATGTCTTTTTATCTCCTAGGCTTTCCCTGCCTGAGAGCCATTACCTCTACGAATATGTTTAAATGTGAATTTTAAAATGGCATATACTTATTTATGAATATGTGTGCTGTGCATATGTGTATGCATACAGGAGTGTGTGCTTGTGCATTTGCATGTGCATGTGCATGTGCCACAGCATACATGCAGAAGTCAGGAGACAGTTTGCACAAGTCAGTTCTTTCCGTCCACCATGTAGATCCCAGGCATCAAATTCAGGTCCTCAGGCATCTCCAGCTTGGTGAGAATCGCCTTCCTTTATTCTGTTAGCCAGCTCACTTTTCCCTGTTTCCATATTTGTGGAGCTTTTTCTGCTTGTTGGTGCACATGTGTTTCTCTATGATACACAAGTGACAGTTTGTGAAATTTCAAGCAACATGTCCAGGAAAGAGATATTGCATGGAAAAGTGAAAGAGACAAGAACAAACCATCTCAAAATGTACCACGCTGGCCTGTCAGCTGTTTCAGGCTGAAACTCCCAGAGGAACTGTAGCCACAGGAAGGTTCATTCAGCCTGTCTCTCCCAGGAGCAACAGGCCATAAAGATCCTTTCACACATGAAGGCTGGGACAGAGCCTTGATGACCACAGGCGGGTGACTGGGTTGCCCTGAACCTGTGTAAACACCCTGAAGTAGCCCTTATCTCCCCCCAGCCTGACAGCACCATATATCTCCTAGCGACAGCCTGGAGTTTACTCCCCCAGTCAGAGACCCATCTGTCTTGTCATTCCTTCTCAAACATATTGCTCTTTGTCTAAAATGTGTAGAGGCGCCCTGCTTCTCACATCAGATGCTGATGAAAACCCCCGTGGATGTATAAAATTAATGCAAGTTTAATGTTTTTCTCCTCTGACTTATCTCTTATATTAGTTGGGTTCCTCAATTGGACTAAACAACTAAGTTAAGAAAATACACACTCTTCTGTCTTTCTGTTTCTCTGTCTCTTTGTTTATCTCTATCTCTGTCTGTCTCTGTCTTTTACACACACACACACACACACACACACACACACACACACACACACCAGTGATGCAGGTGTGTTGTGTGAACATATATTTCCCCAACTTGATGAGCTAAGGACTTAACTGGATTGACTTACAGAGGAATGAGTTGGGGTTATTTGCGAGAGGGTTGTATGACACGCCCCTTAGTAGCAGTATCAGCATGAAGTCTTATCACAGCAATGGTGACAATTTTCCCATAGCTGTACAGACAACATCCTTTTAGTTCCTTCACTTGGTTGTACTCCTCCCAAGACACTCAGACCATGTGCATTCTAGGGAAGAGTGCCATGCCAGGGAAGTGGGGCAGGAAAGAGTGGCTGGTCCCTCTCTCAGGAACCACTCAACAGGCCCCCATGTTGTTGAAGGTCTCTTGTAATAGTTAAGAATCGCTAAGTTGCAAGGAAGAGAAACCATCTCAGATAGTTTCATCCACCAGGACAGCAAGATGGACTAACCTCATCACAATGCTACATTTTTTTTTTAAAGTATGGTCTTATAGCCCAGGCTGACCTCAAACTCACAATGTAGCCAAGGAAACTTAGAAGTCCTGTTCTTCTTGCCTCTACCTTCCCAGTGCTGGAATTTCAGAAATGTGCTACTCGCTCACATGTTCATGTGGCACTAGGAATTGAACCCAGAACTTCCTGTGTGCTAGGTAAGTTCTCTACCAATGGACCCACATCTCCACCCTGTAGTGTCCTCTGCTTTTTTTCCTCAGTTGAACTCAGCTGGGATCCCCTCAGCTCACAGCAGGGTGACCCCTGGGAGGTCCAGCTTCACAATCTGTGATGGTTAGTGCTAACATGAAGAACTGTCTAGATCAGGTAGGCCTCTGGATGTGTCTGTGGACAATTGCCTTGATTCTGTCATTGGTATGAGAGCACTAACAGTAGGTGGGACCACTCTTTGTGTCTGGGTCCTGGACTGTATAGGAGGGGAGAAAGTGAATACCAGCTCGAAGGCATTAACTCATCCCTCTCTGATTATCATGTGACCAGCTGTTTCAAGTTCCTGCCTCATTGGCTTCCTACTATGATGGATTGTTGCCTGGAGTAGTGAGCTAAACTAAATGCTTTCTTTCCTAAATTACTTCTGTCAGGGTATTTTATCATAGCCAAAGAAATTAAAGCAAAACATAACCCTGTTAGAATCCAGAGCAGACTGCTGCACCCACCACCAACCGCACAGAAGCCACACCCCTCTGGGAGATACTGACAGGCCTCTATTGAGAACACCCTCTGAGAAGCTGACAGAGTTCCAGATGCCCACAACTCTAGCCACAGAAGTAAGCTTTCATCAAAGGAGGAATAGGGGTATTGACATATCCTGCTTCCTGCTCTCTCTGGGAGCATGTCTATGAACCCCCAACTTATTCCTAAGAAAACCCCCCTCCAACTCTGCTACAAAGGCCTGATTTCCTCTTCAGAATTTCCACTATGCCTTCCCTTAGTGGCACTGGGGCCGGAACTGTATTTATCTGTCTGTCTGCCCGTGTCATTAACACCTCTTCCAACAAACTTCTTAGCCCCTAACAATCATTGTCAGTGTCCCCTTGAGAACTTTCACACCTCAGCAAGAAACATAGGTAGGGCTCTGGTGACCTTGGCTGGATCATGGTGTGAGCATCCCATTCTTAGATTCAGCTAAGGACTCAGCTCGGCTGAGCTTCAGGAAATGAGAGCCAGGGAAGAAACTATCTCAGAGGAAAGCCACTAAGCATTTGGCAAGAGAAGAGGACATATGGTGTGGGATACGTCGTAGCTATTATAAGGAAGGCCTGCTGGGGTATTCAGATGGTGAGATACTCCTATCGGCTCAATTCAGCCCCATCATCGTGTTTTCCCTCTTCTCTCTGATATTTTTGGTGGCACGGCAAATATTTTCTGCCTGCCTCTTTCTATGAAACACTCAGCAAAAGTGGGAGGTGAGTCGCAGCTTGTACTTATTTGGGCTTTCCAAACGCGTGGCACAGTTTTGTGTGCTTTGCATCAACTCTCCTACTTGGTCCTCGCCCTCCCCACTTCCCCCATCCTGGAAGGCCTTTTACATGTTTAGTATCACTCTCATTTTACCCACGAAGACACTGAGGACCAGAGGGGGCACATGGCATGCCTTGGGCCCACTGCTAGTTGCCTGCAGGGCTAGAATTGGAGGGGAGTCTGGGTTGAGGCACAGATTCCGACCTCAGCTAACACCTGCTGTATTATGTCTCTGAAATTCGATTCATTTCAACAGCTTTCTCATGCAACCCGACGTCACGAGGTAGCCATGTCCCCTCATGAGTGGCTGTCTCAAATGGCAGCCGTCCGTGCATTAAAATCAATTTGTTCAGTACATAGGACACGCTTCCCAAGAATGTATGTCTTTCCCAACAGGTGGTCATGTAGGACTCTACATGACAAAATAAATGGCCCCAACAGATTTCACTGCAAGCTTCACCCTGCCAATGAAGGTTTTTGGTTAATACACATGGCCGCTGCATGGAACAGTAGGGGCCCCTGCTTGGCTCGAAGGACTAAGGATGACAGAGTGCTCAAACCAGTTTCAGTAAGGGTGTGTATTGGGGGGGAGAATTTCTTGGCTCCAGGAGCTGGCTGTCAGGGAGGAGAGGGGTGTAGCTGTCCTGGGGTGATGGAATGTAGCCAGCAGCTGTCTCTTCTCCATTTGAGCCTGTACACTGGCAGGGCACTGTCACGCAAAGCTTCCCCAGAAGAGCATAGTGGACCACTCTTCAGGTCATCTGTGTGTGTGAGAAAGGCCAACTTCCTTTGGGCCTAGAAGAATACCCCTAGCTGGCCTGCCGTGGGTCATGCACTCCCAAGTCATGGCTAGCCACATAGAGTATTTATCATCTTAGGCTGATCTGTGATGAGGATACAGGTGGGAGAGATAAGGTCCTGGCAAATCAGGAAGATGGCTAGTTTCTCTCAGGATTAGACAACATAAACGGAACTCAAACATCAAGTGCCTTCCAAACGCCTATGCTTCTTCCCCGAGTCAAACGCAGTTTCTCAAATATAGAAGCTTCTCCTTTCATGAACAGTAGTGAATGAATGCAGAGACTCACAACTGCCCAAGATGCAGAAAATAAGAGAAGGACTCCATCTTAGGTGGCTTCTTCCCCCTCTCTAAGGCTCAGTGAACATTTCAGAAGAGGGAGGAGGGAAGCACATCTGAACTGAGAGATAGGAATAAATGGCTGTAAAATGCCATTCTCTGGAGTCCACACAACCACTGCAAACATTAACTCAAAGCAACTGTGGATACCTGCGCTCATCCCCCACAAGACCAACTCTGTTAACCATCAGTCATGGGGGGAGTAGCTTTTTAATGTAGAAATGACTATTGATAGACTCTGAGATGGGAGCAGGAATTACGATCTTTAGTTGTGTTTCCTCTGCTGAAGCCACCAGGTTCCAACACATAGCTCCAAACCTACAGCTCACACATGGCCCTGGTTAACCTCAGAGGGGCACAAAACAGCATAAACAGATATGAAGGTGAGAAATTTGTGGGGAGAGAGCAGGGTAGATAGGGTTGGTAGAAAGGTTGGGGTTACGAGTAGTCCACTTGCACTACATACATGTTCAAAAGTGCTTTATTTTCCTAACAGTGAAATCTACCTTCAGCATAAAATCTTATTCTTGTGGGGTCTGGTTAGGGGAGGGGAGAAGGGGATTAGGAGCTCCCCCAAGGAAGAGCTAAGGTTGTTGAGGCCCCAAGTGGAGCATAAGATTGCTAAAAGGGGTAATGGCGTGAGTATTTTGTGTTGAGGGTAGAAACATACAGAAGTCTAAGGGTCAGAGACAGAGACATCAAACATGTATTCCACCTAATGTGTGTAAACTATAGCGCTGGTTGTGAGGCAGGGCTCCAGAGGAAGCCACAAAGACCCTGGGGGTCCTGGTACATTTTAGGTGGGTATAATAATATAAAGTATTCACTTAAAAACAATATCATATCTGTTTATTTATTTTGTGTATATTGTCTAGGCGGATGAGTGCATCGGGAACTTGTGAAAGTCAGAAGGCAGCTCATGGCAGTCAGTTCTCCCTTTCCACCATGTAGGTACCAGGGGTTGAATTTAGGTCATCAGGCTTGGCAGCAAATGTCTTTATCTTTAGCCATCTCATTGGCTACTGGTGTTTTAAAGACTCACAACATCATGTTGCACTTTTTTTTTGTTTTTGTTTTTTTTTTGTTTTTTTTTTTTCTGGAGCTGGGGACTGAACCCAGGGCCTTGCGCTTGCTAGACAAGCGCTCTACCACTGAGCTAAATCCCCAACCCCCATGTTGCACTTTTGAAGACAACCTCAACTTCCCTACCTCTGTATGTAGCTTCTCTTCCCAGCTTCTCCTGTAATGGTCATTAGATCCTCAGAAGTCACTATAACTGTTTTGGGGATGAGACATGTGACCTAGTTTGGGCCAATGAAGAGTATCCCTGGGAATATTTCCTTGGATGTGCTTGGGGCAATTCCTAGTAGTGAATGAGAGATCTCTGCTGAACTTCTTGAGGAGTCCATGTGCAGCTATATCTGTAGCAAACTGCCTCTGGGCTTCTCTGTTGTGTTTCAGTAATCTCTGTCTCTCTGTCTCTTTCAGTCTCTGTCTCGGTGTCCTTGTGTCTCTGTGCCTCTGTTTCTGGGTGTGTGTGTGTGTTTATTTTAGCAATTAGAGATTCAATGTCATAGAAGAAATGGCTCCAGAAGATGGAAGGTTAGGCTTGTGTTTTGGAAGTCTATCTTTCCTGAGATTGAAGGAAGAGGGAGGGGAGCTTAAGAAAATAGCAGTTCGAGACAGAACTCGAGGTGGAGTGAACTAGCCATGTAATGGGGGAGATGTGTCACTATAAAAAGTTATAGCAGAGATGCATTTAATTAGGAGACTTGGGGGACGGGGAGATGGCTCAGTGGGTAAAGGTGCCTGCTGGTGAGACCGACAACTTGAATTCAGTCCCCGGGACCCACATGGTGGAGGGAGACAACTTGACTTCTAACTATCACAACTGCTCTGTGGTATACACTCACACACATACATAAATAATAAATAAATAAATAAATAAATAAATGTTAAAAAAGGAAAGAAGCTGGGCACACATGTATGAGTAGATATCTGTCTTCATAAAAGCATGGTCTCTGGATATGGAGAACCAAGAAAAAGGAAAGGGATGGCTTGAGTGTTTCTTGTCTGAGAGGCTCAAGGGTGCAAGACAGGGATTTTATTTGTAATGTCTATTTCATGTGTCAGTGAAAGAATAATAAACTCCAATTGGATTACACAAAACAAGGGGGATTATATCTGTTCAATACAAGAGCCACAAATGATACTGTCAAGATGTGATCTTTGTGTCTCAGTCTCTGGGAGCTGTTAACTTCTAAGATGGCTACTGGTGATTGAGAATGGGTGCTGCCAGCTAAATCATCCCTGGGAAATACAATCCCACAAATGTTCCAGATCCTTTGATGAGCCAATTCCTGAGATGGTCTGGCCTGGAACAGACTTCATTCCTAGATTGGAAAATGACGTCATTTCCACCTAAACTGTAGGACTTGAGAGGGGCGATGATGTGACTTCTCAGGTAAAATATAGAATGTTAGAATAAAGGTAGGAAGGAAAAAAATTAGGGAAGGTCGATTCCTTGATGGCCTACCTCAACATGTATAAACTCATTCTGGAAATAGTGTGGGGTGTGCATTATTTATTTACACTTATTTATTACGTTGTGTTTATTTGTTGTATATGTTTGGGTACACACTCACCATGGCATGTATATGGAAGTCAGAGGACAATTTAATGGAGTCTGTTCTTTTCTTTTCCATGGGGTTTCCTGGGATCAAATTCTGGTTGCCAGGCTTAACAAGAGATGCCTTTACCCACCATGTCTTCTTTGTGGTCCATATTTATTAATCTCTCTGCCTCTCCCCTCTTTTTTCTTTCTCTCTTTCCCTCCCTGTGTGTACATACATATACACATGTATGCTATGTCCAGTGCTGTGGAAACCAGAGGACAACTTATAGATTGATTATAGATATATATAGAGAGTTATATTGATTATAGATATAATAATTATAAATTATAGCTTATAGATAAGAGATAATTGATTCTCTCCTTCCACCATGTGTATCCTGGGGCTCAAACTCAGGTTGCCTTTAATGTATTTGTTCACTGAGCCATCTTGCTGGGCTTGGGAGTATTTTTAGTGGTTGTGTTGTCTTGTGTTGCTTCTTTGACAGGGTTGTTCACTATGTAATACTTGGTAGCCTCAAAATCATGATGCTCCTGCATGACCCTACTTAATAATGAGGTTATGTGTATGTACCACCATGTGTAACTTGGCAGTGAATTTTATAGGAAACCTACAAGAATGTGTGAGGGGGAAGTTAGAAGTGACTTCAGAGAGCTCAGGAGCACCCAGTATAAGCTGATAACCAGGGCTTAGTATAAGTTGATAACCAGGGCTTAGAGGCTTAGATTTGGTCGTTGTTGGGGACCACAGTTGGGAAGTATGTCTTAGAGTAGATAACAGTGAATTGTAGCCAAGCAGGATGAGCAGGAGTGAGCCTTCATCTGAGCATGGAATGATGGGAAGAATGGAATTTTCTTGTGGTGAACAAAGGACGGATGGTGTGAAGGATGCTGGGCAGACAGGAGGTAGGGACCTTGTAGGACTGGTGAACTGGGTATTAGTGTAGGAATACAGAGCCATGACTTATACAGGGTGGGTAGGGTTTGGTGTCACTGAAACTAAGTGGTAAGTATGCCAAATGGGAGAAAAGACAGGAAAAGATGATTTCACTCTTACTCTATGCTCTGAGAACCCAACAAGATAGTAGCTGATCACCCTTAGTTTATGGACTAGGACTCTGTACTGGGGGACAGTGAGGTGGCTCAAGTAAGAAAAACTTTGCTGTGCAAACTTGACTTGAGTTCCATCCCTGGGTTCAAAGTAATGGTAAAAGGTGGGAACAGACTGCACAGAGCTGTCCTCACGCCACCGTGTGCAGGCTATGATGTAACACACACACACACACACACACACACACACACACACACACACAGACAGCAGTAATAATAATAAATTAAAAAGCAAAAAGAACCCCAAGGCTGAAAAAAAAAAACCCAAACAAACAAATAAAAAAACTCAAGAGAGCTAGGTTAGGCCTGACTATGAAGACCTTCTTCTAAAGGCCAAATCTCAGAGATGCTAAATTTAGTTCTGCATCTCATGGATTCCTTATAATCTGTCACCAGGTCAGATCCATGTCTGCCTATTCTGTAAAGAAAGAAACGGAGGCCCCTTGCAGATCTGATCACCTGGCTTATGTATTACCTGGGCCTGGA
The DNA here is from genome assembly GCF_011064425.1 of Rattus rattus. Taxonomy (NCBI): domain Eukaryota; kingdom Metazoa; phylum Chordata; class Mammalia; order Rodentia; family Muridae; genus Rattus; species Rattus rattus. The sequence continues at coordinate 179,321,203 of NC_046155.1, read as the reverse complement.
ATCCACAAGAGGAAGGGGTTAAGCCTTCTAGCCCATTTGTCGCTGGAAACTCAGTTTGAATCCCACCCTGGAATTTTCCTCCGAGCTACGAAGCCAGGCGAGCTGCCAAGTCATATATACATTGCCGGGTAGCCAGGCAACTTCGTGCTTTTTCTGGGAAGGAACACAATGTGGTCACTGTTTTTGCAGTCGCCAGGTTCCAGATGGGAGAAAGACTTTAATCCCCAGCTTCAAGGCTGTTTGGCAAAACTCACTTTGGAGCCCCTGCCTGGGCCGGTGTTCGTTTGCTGTGACCCTCCGGTGCTGCCATTTTGTGACATTTTGTTTCTGGTGTTTTAAACTCAATCCTTGCAAACCAGGGAGGTGGCTCTGACAGTGAAGCTTGCTACACAACGGGAACGCTTAAGTTCAGATCTCTGACCTCCATGTAAAAATCAGAGCACTGTAGTGCATGGTCTGTAATACCAGCCCTGGGAGCCACAGAGCCCTAGAGATGAGCTCCAGGTTCAAAGAGAGACCCTGTCTCATTGGACACAGAGACGCCTGATTGTGACCTCTGATCTCCATATGCATACGCCATTGGACCCTTACAAGCCGATTTCAGTGACACGGGAGTTAGAAGATGGAGTAAAACAGGACCATGACTTTGTGTTACTGTGAAAAGAACATGACAGGGCTGGGAGGTAGCTCAGAACTTGCCTCGTAAGATCAAGGACCAGAATCTGGATCGCAATGTCGGGCGGATGTGACAGCCCAACTGTAAATTCAGACTCAGAAAGTGGAGTAAAAGGATCCCCAGAGCAAGCTGGCTAGTAACTCTAGCCATGTTGGTGAGCTCTGGGTTTGACTGGAAGATGATTAAAGGGGAGAATGAATGGATGAATTCTGACAGCAGCCTAAGATTCCACATGCATGCACAGCCACAAATATGCACCTTAACATGTGTGCCCACACATATACAAACATGCAATTATGCGCGCACGCAAACACACACACACACACACACACACACACACACACACACACACACACACACACACGGTTTCAAAGGATGTATAAACCAAAGTTAATACAATACAGCTTAACTTTTACTGATCCCCTAAATTAAAATGGTAGCAAAGGCTGGAGTTCTCAGGATGGCATAAGAGTCCATCTCATACACAGAGAGAAAAGGGACTAAGGGTGGCATTTCACACACAACCCAGGTGTCCATCAAGAAATGATTAAATAGCTCTGAGGTCATCCAGCGGGCCTTAGCGCTGGTTAGCTTAAAGGACCAGGGGATCTTTACAGGGCTTGTAAAAACGATGCCATGCCCCTTTTACGGAAATGGGAGGGGGACACACAGTCATTTGAAGGTTCAAATCCTTATCCTGCACGGTTTTGCAAGGCGTGCGACTCTTTCCTTTTTTTTTTTTTTCAGAGCTGGGGACTGAACCCAGGGCCTTGTGCTTGCTAGGCAAGCGCTCTACCACTGAGCTAAATCCCCAACCCCCCCCTTTTTTTTTTCCTTTCAGGCAGGTTTTTGTTTTTTGTTTTTTTGTTGTTTTAATTTAATTATGAAACAGGCTCTCACGCAGCGCACGCTGGCTTGCAACTAACAGAGATCCGCTTGCCTATACTGAGCACTGGGATTAGAGGCATGTGCCACCATTCCTGGCTGCCTAAACTCAGATCCATGAGCCTGTGTCTTCCAAGCACTGGGATTAAAGGCATGTACCACCATGTCCACCCCTTCTCCAAATAAATTGTATTTATTTATTAAAAAAGAAAAAAAGAAACGATTAAATAAGTAAGATGTCATCTGCACGTACAAGGGGCATATCTTACAGAGGATGGCAATTTTGACACAAGCTACCATATAGAGAGAACTCGAAGACACTTTGCTCTGTGAAGTAAGCAAGACTTGAAAGAACACACGCTGTGTGGTTCCGTTTCTGTAAGGTCCCTCCTCCCACAATACTCAGATACACAAGGACAGAAAGTAAGATGGTGGCTGCCAGGGAACTGATGGAGAGTTATGGTTTAGTAGATTCATGGCTTTTTGTTTTGCTTCAGACCAAGTCTCATACAGCCCAGTGGGATCCTGAACCCTTGATCCTCCTGCCCTACCTCCCCATTGCTGAGATAACAGGCATAAGCCACTTTGCCTGGTTTACATAATGCTGCATATGGAATGCAGGATTTCCTGCGTGAGCCCTGACATAATTCTACTAGTTAAGTTACATCTCCAACCCAGAGTTTCAGTTGTGCAAAATGAAAAGTGCCCCAGAGATGAGTGTTGGCGATGTTTGCACATTGCAACGATAGATTCGTTGGACGCCACTGAGCTCTACACAAAGAAATGGTAAGAATGGGGAATTTTTGAGGCTGACAAGTTGAATTGGGCAGCCAGTGAAGATACTAGCCACCAAGGGTTGACCTGAGTCCCATTTCCGGGATTTAAGTGGTGGAAAGAGAGCAAATGTGCTCTTAACAACTCCTGAACTGGGCTTCCCAGTCTCAACATGGTTGACTTTGATAAACACCCAGGCAACCTTCACCACAGCCTACCAAGGCAGCCAGCACAGCCTTTGGTCTCAAACGCTTCTGATTTTCTCTTTGTCATCTCCCCTCTCGTACCGCCTCACATTTCCACACATCTGCTTTGTGTCACTGCATTTAGTTCTAATTTCCAGAATTTTATATACTTGAAACTGTATAGAGTGTTCTCTGCCCCCCTCCCCAGCCTTTTTGTTTTATGTAGTTATTTTTAGGTAATTAAATTTTGTTTCCAAAGTCAGTCACCCATTCATCTCTGTGACTGCATAGTGCTCCTTTGTGTGGGTCCATCATAATGTATTTATCCAACTATCTGTCTGTGGACTTTTGGGTTATTGCTGGGGTTTGCTATTATGTACAAAGCTGACATGAATATTCATGTCCAAGTGCGTGTAGAGATCTTTCCATCTTTCTTAGGTAAACATCTGGGTCTAAATCGTCTGGAACTCGTGGTGTGTGTGTGCGTGTATACTGACATCCCTTTTCATGGTTCGGGGACGCTGGTTTGGTTTGGAGGACAGTGTGTTGAATAATATTTTAATATAAGCATAGTATGAATTGCACATTCATTTGTTGTTTACCTGAAATTCAAATTTAACTGGGTGTCCTGTGGTTTTGTTTGCTAAGTCTAGCGACTAGATCCCTCCTTGCTTTTCTGAAGGGTGTGCTCCAGTAACGTCTGTGCAGAGCCCTTTACCAACTCCATGGCCTATCTTACATTTCTGTTTTATCTTTTTTACATCTATTTATTTAGGGGTGTGTGTATGGACATATGCCACAGTGTACGTACGGAGGTAAAGGACAAATCACTCACCCCCTTCCCTCTATTTGGGTCTCAGAGATCCTACTTGGTTCGTCAGGCTTGGTGGCAAGCATTTACCTGTTGAGCCATCTCATTAGCCCCATTCCATACTTAAGCTTCAGTCCTTAGCCCTTGCTCTAACTCATTATCCAAAGTCTTTAGGACAAAGCTGCTCCTTACAATCTTGTGTAATTTACCAAGCCCTTAACTCATTTCCTGCCCCTATGCCCTCTGGGCCCCCAGTACAATGTCAGGAATTTTGATAGCTTGCTCAGTGTTTACCCCCAAGATTTAGAGCAGCTCCAGTTGCATTAGTAGACCCTCACATGCTATTCTGAAGAAAAAAAAAAGAAGGGGAAGAAAGAAAGAAAGAAAGAAAGAAAGAAAGAAAGAAAGAAAGAAAGAAAGAAAGAAAGTTTAAATTCCCCACTTCCTCTGGCTACACTGAATCCCACAGCTTTTACTGATAGTTTTAAACCAAGGACAAACAGCACAGCCAAGACCAAGATCCTATGTGTGCACGTGTGTGCAGGCAGCTGCATCCAAGGACATGATCAGCCGTTAAGCCCCCTCTGGATCGATGCATCCCTTGTTCAGCACATTCTCTTCCCAGCAAAGAGGCTGGAGCCCCAACGGTGTTGTGTAATTCCCACCACACCCCAAGGGAGACGGAACCTCTGATCAGTGCAGTTTACAGAGGAAGGATTTGAAGCCCGGGGCTGTTAGAGAACAAATCAAGGTTAGACAAGAGGTTGGCTTTGTGTTGGAGAATGGATAGTAACCAGAACTGAAATTAGCAATCAAGACAGAAGTCTGTAGAGGGATGGGGAGATAGAAGCAGTGAGCTGGCTATAAGATCTCATCTTGCCTAAGGTCCTTCACCGGCCAATGTTATAAGGCATCTGTGAAGAGAACTACGTGGGCTGAAGTTGGTGCACAATGGTGGTTGTTGGACTGTGCTCATGGCTGAGCTATGATTGAGGCAGCTTTCATGAGAAAAAAGAGGCAGTGACCCTTTATGGAATGTCCAAGTGCTTTTTAAAAAATTATTTTAACTTTCAAATTATGTGTGTACATGTGTCTGTGTGGAGATTTGTACAGGTACCCATGGAAGCTGGGAGTGTTGGATCCTCTAGACTTGGAGTTTAGGCTGTTGTAAGCCACCTAGAATAGGTGATGGGAACTGAACTCAAATCCTCTGCAAGAGCAACACACACATTAGCCATTGAGCCATCTCTCTAGAACGCTTAAGTTCGTGTTTAAGAACTATTAATTTAGATTTATCTTGAGAAAACCCTACCACAATGATGGCAGTCAATAAGGACCTTCTTGATCCTTTTTTTTTTTTTTTTTTTTTTCCTCATTTAAGTCCACTGCTCATCTTCCCTCTTTTTTTTTTTTTTTTTTTTTACCTCATTTAAGTCACTGTCATCTTCCTAATGGGCACAATGTGAAGGCTGTACTTCCAGGCATCACACCACAGTCCAGGAAGGGGGAGAAAGTTGCCTGTACTGAATACATACTTTGTTCTCAATAATAGATGGCAAGATCACACACACACACACACACACACACACACACACACACACACACACGTCTATTTGAGTCAACTGGCTCCCTTCCCTACTCTACTCATGTAGCCGTAACTGCATATACTACTATCTTGACCCAAATAAGGATTTGTCAGAATTTTAAGAGAGGAGGATAACTATGCAATGGGAATCCAAAGTAACACAGTCAAGAAAGCAAGCAAATGAGAACAGTGAGTTCAGTGCGACATGCAGACAAGAGAACAAAGATGTCTGAATATTAGAGGATGAGGAAGGACTGGATGCACCATGGTGGACATGTTATAGGACAGGACGTAAAGGCAGCTGTTTTTATAGTTCTAACTCTATCGTGAATTTTCCAGTTTCTGTGGGGTGGTGGTGGTGGATAGGTGCATTAAGAATGCATTTCACAGTGAAAGTGTAAGACCCAGTGTGATATCCACAGCTTTGGAATGGCTGTTGAAACTGTGCAGAGGTTCATTGAGAAGGGTTGTAGCTGATACTGTGTGATGTCTGCTTTATCAAGGGCCCACACAGGACAATCACCAAGGCATTGCTGTTAGTTTGACAAAGCAACATGGGAGCTAGAGAGATGCCTCATCATGTAAACATGGGTCCCTGTTGCCCATAGTGGAAGCAGAAAACCAATTCCCCAAAATTGTCCTCTGACCTTCACATGTGTGTATTAACTGTTGTGTACCCAAATAAACACACATACATTATATACACACAATAATAAGATACAATTTTTATGGGTATGGTTGTTTTGCCTGAGTCTATGTCTGTGCACCATGTGTGTGAAGGGTACATGAGGAGCACAGAAAAAGGCATTGGATCCCTTGGAATTGGAATTATAGGTAGTTGTGAGCCTCCATGTTGAGTGCTGGGAATTGAACAGGGACCCATGTTTACATGCTGAGGCATCTCTCTAGCTCCCATGTTGCTTTGTCAAACTAACAGCAATGTCTTGGTGATTGTCCTATGTGGGCCCTTGATAAAGCAGACATCACACAGTATCAGCTACATAAGAGGATGCCTTCAGGAACCAGACTTCTTGGTGACACATGTCTGAATCCTAGAGGTTGAGGCCAGATAATCAGGATTAGAAAACTAAATTAAACCCCAAACAAATAATAATAATAATAGTAATAATAATAATAATAATAATCAATAAAGAGGCACACAAGACAGTTTTTCTGGTGCAAGTGCTTGCTGCCAAGCCTGATGCTTGAGTTGGATCCCTAGAACTTATCTGAATCATCCCTCCCCTGACACCCAGGGTGTCCTTTGATACTGTGAGCATTCCGCCAGGCACAGAGCACTGGGCTTTAGCTATTTCCCAGGGCATGGTGCTGCTATCCACCCCATCACAAAGCAGAGTGGCTATGCTGACCAAATAAGACCTGTCTGGAAGTCATGCAAGAACAATGCCCCTGATAACTAGATTTTGATATGGGCAGTGAGCCCACTGATGTCCTCTCTACAGAAGAAGAAGAGGGTTCTATGCCTCTCCCCGGAAATTCCAGTTGCCACTCTCCTCTGTCTTGGAAGCCACTAGAGTACAAAGATGTGAAGGACTAGCTCAGGGATGAGGGCTCTTCAATAGTGCAGGTTTTGTGACTTGTCACTCATCCTAGGTTGTGACATTCAGGTCGGGTAGCCTTGTGGAAGTTCAAGGTCATCTCAACTCCATAGTGTCTTCAAGTGAGTTTGGCTAGCCTGAGCTACATGTGACCCTGTCTCTAAAAAATTAAAAATATTAATATAACAATGATGATGATGGTGGTGGTGGTGATGATGATGATGGCAGCCCAGGGAGGTGGCTCAATGACTCAAGCACATGCCACAAGGGTGAGGACTAGAGTCAGGGAGCTCCAGGACCCATGTAAGTTTTGAGTATGACTGCTCACCTTTAATTCTAGCACCTCAAAGACAGGGATGGGATCTCCAGAGCTCAAAGAACTCCAAGTCCGAGAGAGAGAGAGAGAGAGAGAGAGAGAGAGAGAGAGAGAGAGAGAGAGAGAGAGAGAGAGAGAGAGAGAGAGAGACTCCCTCAATGAATATGGCTCCAGATGCTAACCTCTAGCTTCTACATGTATGCATGTGCACACACTTATGCAGAATAAAATAATATAAGTACATTGGGTTCCCAAGCTAGACTCTGTCAGGTCTCTCTCCCCTCCACCCCTCTGGAGCACAGGCATTTCATTAGGTGTCTACACCACAGTACCAAAGGGGTTACCGCATACGCTGGATTTCTCCTCAATATCTAGCATAGACATCCCCCACACACATCCTATCAATCACAAGATGAGGGCTCTGAGAAAAGCAAGTCCTGGACATCACACATCTCCCAAGTGGAGGGGAATGAACTCCAGTTAGGGGTGGGTGGATTGGAAAGTTGGCCCCAAACAAGACAAAATAGCTTGATTTTTAACACATGGCCCAGTTTCCAGAGACATACTCAAGCTCATCAACCCACCATGGGATTTTTTTCCACTAGGCAGAAAAGCCAGGTTGATTCCAAGAAATATATACATTGCCGCACAATTAGGCAAAGGGAGAGAGTCCTTGGAGCCTTGGGGCCATGTGGTCAGTATTTGGGAGGCATCCACTTCCTGACGGTAAATAGATTTAAGCATACCATCTGTTGTGTGGTTATTTCCCGGGACCTGTTTTCTTTCTCTAATTTTCAGTTCTGACAACCTTGTTTTCTTTTTCTTGACTTAAAAAAAGTGACATAAACCAGTATTTGGCTTTTTTTTTTCCTCATGTGCTAGGCCTGATGATTTTAAGCTAATTTATATACCCGTCTTTCGTTCCATAAAAGGAAAAAAGAAAAAGTTCTTTTTTTCTTTTCCCCTACTGGTGTTTAGTCACAAAGAATGGCTTTCAAAATAGTATTTGGTTTTGTCTTTTAACCAACAGACATTTACCTTTTTTTTTTTAAACCGTTTTTCTTTTTTTTTTTTTTTTAAATTTTAATGTATGTGTGTATGTGTGTTTGGGGGGGTGTATGAGTATGTGGGTGTCAGAGGACAATTAGTGGACTTGAGTCTCTCCTTCCACCTCTATGTGGGCTCTGCTGATCCACCTCAAGTTGTTGGGCTTGTGTGGCAAGCCTTGACACACAGAGTCATCTTTCCAGCCCTCTTTTTCTTTTAGCAGATAAATGAGCGGTAGACAGATGCTTGATTGATAGGTAGGTTATAGCTAATCGGTAGATAGATGATAGATAGACATGGGAAAAGATTGCCATGCACAAAATGAGTAAAACGTGATAGTTTATACTTGCATTTCTGCTGATTTTCAAATGTCAGTCGTTCTTTTTCTGTGAGACCTCAACAAATCCCTTTGGGCTAACTCTGTTTATTCCAGTATCCGCTGCTAGGGTTTGTACCTTATCGCTGCCACTTGACAGAGCAAGATTCCAGAAAGTAGGGGCTGGGGGGGGGCCCTTTGTAGCGGAGTTCTGAGGTATGGACTGACAAATTCAAATAAGCATGGCAGGTCAACCTTGCGGTGCTCTTCAGAACTGTTTAATCAGACTGGAAGTGTTTGTTTGTTTGTTTATTACTGTATGCTTTGGAACAGTAGGAGGTTAAAGGTGCTTTCCACACAGGCCTGGTGATGTGAGTTCAATCACACACAGACACACACACACACACACACACACACACACACACACCCCACATATTATGCTCCCTTTATGCCTACTACAGTACCCTCAGTGACCCTTCCACACTTCACTCTGTCTGATACTGATCGAGTTTCCTTCAGTCATAGTGTCCTTGCAGTGTTCCTCATCTTACTGCCTGATCACTCTCTCTTTAGGTCTGCACCCCCGTTGCTATCTAGAGACTGGTATAGCCTTGCCTCCAGTCACTCTCAGGACACTTGTGGTATTGTAACCTTGTACCATCTCAGAAGTACCAGAAGCAAGAGTCTCTCTATCTCCTTGATAGATGCCGTCAATCATTCTTTATTACCTGTCTACTAGATTCCAGGCCAGTCCTTTCCGCATTTCCCAGGCATTGTGATCTCTTGTATGTTGAGTCCCCCCCTGCCCAACTGGGGCTGGTCACAGTGGCATGGCCTGTAAAGGTCCTTGTTGTGCATCGGATGACAATGAGACCAGCATGTGTTAGTTGCTGTACCTCGGTGCCTGGCTGGAACTTCTCGTAGAATAGTTTTTGGGGGGAGGGAGGAATCTCATACTTTCCAATTGGCTGAGAGATAAATCTCCAAATAAAGTTTTAAAATTTCTTAATTTTTACTTTAGTAAATTAATAATAATAAGAAGAAATTAATTAATTTAATAAAACCATAACAAGTTTTGAGAGATTCATGCATTTGGTTATGTAGTTTCGTTTGTTTAATGGGCATTTATGGGCCATTTCCTATGCGCCCAATGCCATTCTGCTTGTTTGGATGAAAATGGTTAGAGAAGGCTAGGAGAGGTTCAGCAGTAAAGTGCTTGCCTTGTAGGAAAGGGGACCCAACTTTGATTGCAGAGCCCACCCCAAAAGGTAGTGTTGGGGTGCATGCCTGTAATCCCAGAGCTGGGGAAGCAGAGACCAGCAGATTTCTGGGGCTCATTGGCCATCCAGTTTCTAATACCGGCAAGCACAAGGCCAGTGAGAGGTCCTGTCTCTTAAAACAAAATGGATGGTTCCTGAATCCAAGGGTGAACTCTGTCCTCCAAACACACGCATGCATACACATATGCAGTGGCACACACATGAACACAAACACATACGCAAAAGGAACTTTGCTAGAACAATAGTTCCCATCCCTGCAAAGCTTCTAGAGCAGGGAGAAAATAGACCAATAAAGCCAAATATATATATAACAAGGATGATGTATATAAAGTAAGGTAGTGAGAGGGAGCAGAGAGCATAAAATAAAGAAATACAGACTGTAATACAACCAAGCAATGGTATCATTAATATACAAGGTGAGGGTGTGTAAAGAGATAATAGTGAACCACTTGTACTGAGCCCGATGGGCTGGGGAGTGGTTGAAGAAGCAGAAGATGCGCCCAATAGCACGAAAGAAATATATATGGCTCAGGGTGGGAGTTACGGGGGAGAATACGTCAGGAAGTTAGAGTCTGAGTTCTCAAGCGTGATTGTTAAACTGGATCAGGGGACTGTTGAGACGGGCTCAGCGGTAAAGGTGTTTGCTGCCAACCTCATAACCTGTATGCAAACCCGACACCCACAGGTTGGAAAGACAGAACTGTCCTCTGACCACCATAACATCACTGCGACACGTGCGCATGCGTGCGCACACACACACGCACATGCACAGGCACACACACGGGCACACACGCTCACAGGTGCACTAAGTGATTCTTAAAAAGACATTGATTTGATTAGAACAGAGAAGTAGGTGAGAGCAGATGATGGCAGAGCCTGGAATGGGTGAGCTTGGGAGAGAAAGGCTGGTAGGTTGGGAAAGGAGGGGTAGAGAGATGCTTTGAGAAGATTTCGCCTCTACTGATGCAAAGGGAGTGGCAGTCACTCAGAGGCACTAACAGTTAGGAAAACCTATGATTTCTATTTAAAGTTCCTTTAAAAAAAAAAACACTTACTTTATCTTTCATTCTATGTGCTTGTGTGTATGACTGTGTGTGTACATGTGTGCATGAGTGCAGTTGCCCGAGGAGGCCAGAAAGGGCTGTTGGATACTGCGAAGCTAGAGTCACAGGCGGCTGTGAGTTGCCTGACGTGGGTGCTGAGGGACAACGTTGCTTTGCGTTTCATAGGTGGCTGTGAGCCATCTTTCTAATACTGAAGTTATTTTTGTAATGGTGAAAATGTTATGGTCTATGTTACAGATAGCGTATATATTTCAGAACAAGACACGGGGACATCCACAGTATATTCTTCTGCTTAGTGCATTCCACTAGTCCCGTTTGCCTCTTCGCCTTTACAAGTTTTGTTCTTTGAGTATGTCACACACTCATGCAGCGGGATATAATCGCATCCACTCCCCACGTCTCCCTCTAAATTCCCTTCCACCTCCCCCCACATTCCCCTCCCAATGCAGACTCTTTCAAAAACATTTAGTGCTGACCATATGTGCGAGGGTGTGAGGCAATCCCCTGGAGCATGGGAAACTCCCAAAAAAGAAAAATTTTTTCCTTCCCCCAGCAGCTGTCAACTGCCAATAGCTCCTTCAATTAGGGGTGGGGCCTCGTGAGCTCCTCCCCACTTCATGCTAAAACTTTTCCTGGCTTCCTGTTATGCAGGTGTTATGCAGGTGAGCACTAAGCTACTTTTTAAGTTTCCATGAAAGTGTATATTATATTTTGAGTATATTCTGTCTATACTCCTTCCAGTGCCTCCCATCAGGGCCCCTTTATCTATTTCATAGGATACATGCCTTCCTGATTTCATCAATGTATATAAAATCTATGAAGCAAAAAGGATAGAAAACATGCATTTGTCTTTCTGAGGTTGGCTTAATTCCCTTAATATGGTTATCTCCAGTTGCATCTATTTTCCCATGTTGTTCTTTTGTGGCTGAAAAAAAAAAAAAAAAAAAAAAAAAAAAAAATTTGCCAACAAGCCTGACAACTGTCAAGATTGCTGAGGATACAATGTGCCTTTGGCACATACCCCACACACTAGACAAATGGTTAGCGTTTTAAATTTTCATTCTGTATAAACACCGCATTTTCCCTTTATCCACGGCCCTATTGTTAGACACCTTGGTTGGTTCCGTGCTTCGAGATCATGCACAGGGCTACAGTAAACATGCCCGGGCAGGTACCTCTGTGAGAAGTTGAACTGCAGTGTCTTTAGGTTGAGATGGGAGACATCACAGCATTCTAAATGCTGGTGGGATAGGGGGAGGAGATAGGCTATACAATGGTCCGTCCAGAAAAGAAAGGATGATAGAGTGACTTGCTTTTCCAGGGAACTAGAGAGATGGCTCAATGGTTGTGAGCACTTGCTGCTTTTGTAGAGGACCTGGGTTTGGTTCCGAGCACCCACGCTAGGGTTTATAGCTGCTCATAGATCCAGTACCAGGGAATGTGATGCCATCTTCTCAAATGTCTGTGCAATTACACACAGTCACGTGTGGACTCCTGAGCAACACACACCTGAAGGGCCTGAACAGACGTTCTGCAGACTATGAGAAACCATAGATACCAGTGAAGACTATGTTGTCTAACAAGACTTTCAATCACCATAAAGGAAGAAAACAAGACATTTCATGATAAAGTCAAATTTAGCGATATCTATCCACAAATCCAGCCCTATGGAAGATGATGATACTCAAGGAAAACTCCATCCCAAGGACGTTAACTAGACCCATGAAAACACAGGAAGTAAGTAATCTCACACCAGCAAAACCAACAGAAACAAACACACACACACACACACACACACACACACACACACACACACACAAATAAAGAACCTCCAATCAAGTGGTGTGTCTGACTGCTGGAAGCAGCTGGTAACTGGGTTTACCAAATGGACAATTTGCCAAATTACGCACTTGCTGTACACTAATGGCCGTTAAATCTTTACAATCATCCAGCCCAGTCATGCCACATGGGATGATGTTCACGGATGTCAAGGCTAATTTTTTCCCTCTGATGTTTTGGTTTTGGTTTCCGCCAATTGATTTTGGTTTTGCTTCAGCAGGTTCATTTCAGGCTTGGAACTGATTCACATACTCAGTTCGATGGCACCTCAGGTTCGGGCGTGACTCCTGTCATGGGGGCATTCCTCAGATTCTTCAAACTTGCTTACAAATGGTTGTGGGATCTCCCTGGGCGACAGATCGTGACTTCGGAGAAATTCAAAGACAAAAGACAAAACAATGCTGATGACAGAATTGTTCTGACTTACACCTTCCATGGCTTCCAGGACCTACAGAATACATCTGTGGGGGTCACGTTTGCTTCCTGTTGCTATGATAAAGAACATGACCTAAAGTAACTTGGGGGACAAAATTCACTTGGCTTTACAGCTCCCAGGTCACACTCCATCACTGAGAGATGTCAGGGCAAGAAATCAAGGCAAGGCCCTAGAGGCAAGAACTGAGGCAGAGGAATGCTGCTTGCTGGCTTTCTCCCCATGGCTTGCTTAGCCTGCTTTTTTATGCAACTCAGGGTCACCTGTCCAGGGATGGCAATACCCACATCATGATGCTTGGTCCTCCCATATCAATGATCAATCTAGAAAATGTTCTACAGTTTTACCTACAGGCTAATCTATTGGAGGCATTTTCTCAGTTGAGATTTCCTCTTCCAAAATAGCTCTGATTTGTTTTGGGTTGGGTAATAATGATAATAATAATGATGATGATGATGATGATGATGATGATGATGATGATGATGATAACCAGGAGAGCAAGAATACTCCAAAACCTTTATTTTTAAGATTATAAGAGCCCTTAGAACACACCAAGCTATTTATACACGTATAGCTTCAGACAATGCAAACCTGAACACCAAAATCAAACTCAACTGTTGAGCCAATCCCAGTGACAGAGTTCCCCAAACTCCCTTGCAAATGGGATCATAATAAATGTTTGGGAAGGATTAAATAATGCATATTTATTTTTGTTGTAGTAATCACCCAAATAAACCTGGTGCATTTGAGCCACTTAGTGAATTAACAGTAAGCAAATGTGCCCACTTGGAGACATGGCTTTCAGTGGATTGATTCTGCATTGGTACTGTGAGAATGGCTGATGATCAGAGAGTATTGGCTTTATAATGGTTTTGTCTTTGTTTGGGACAGGGTATCTTGTAGCCCAGGCTGGCCTGAAACAAGCTTATAGATAGGGATGCCCTTGACCTCTTGATTCGCCTGCCTCTACCTCTGGAGTGTTGTTGGATCAGGGGCGAGCATCACCACATCTAGTGGAAGGGGTGCTAGGTATTGAAGTCAGAGCTTTTTGTATGCCAGGCAAATACCCCTGCCGTCTTATACCTGTCCCTGTGTGTGTGTGTGTGTGTGTGTGTGTGTGTGTGTGTGTGTGTGTGTGTGAGAGAGAGAGAGAGAGAGAGAGAGAGAGAGAGAGAGAGAGAGAGATTTCACAGCAAGGGCAAAGCAGACATTCCCATGGCTTCTAAGGAAGAATGGAATTTGAATTCAATTTGTTTAGAAAGTTGATGAGCATTGTAACAGAGCGTTTGGATTCTTAAGAAGGTCCAGTTGCCAGATCCTCTGACAGTAGATCACCACCATGGAATGTGCCCCAGGCTCCAAGAGCAAGCTGGGAGCCCAACAATACCCCATCACAATGACATGAGGCAAATGAATGATGTGCTCAAATGTGCAGCCCACCATGCTCCACATTAGATACCTCCTCTGACTGCCAGCGAAGAGACTTAAACACCATCTGTTTGAACACCAACAACTTGCATGGTCTCTGCCCGCCCCCTTCGGTTATTCCCACAGTGTGTAATTTTATTGTTCTGACAACTTTCTTCCTTTATTTTGTGAAAAAGAAAATAGAAAAAATTTTCCCAACCTACTTTTGGAAAGTTTCATGTTAATTTATATACCTTCATGTACTGTTTTTTTTTTTTTTTTAAGCATCTTCGTCTGCTTTTGAGATGAAACTTTGTCCACCTTTAAGAATAAAATCATGTGTATGTGTTGTGCCTGTGTGTAGGTATCTACATGTGAATGCTGGTACTATCAGAGGCCAGAAGGCTTCAGTCCACTAGACTGGAGGTTGTGAGCCACCCAATATGGGTGATAGGAACTGAACTATGGTCATCTGCAAGAATTGTATGAGCTTTTAACTACTGAGCATCTCTCCAGTCCCTCAGAGTATTCTTAACCTTTCACAGGAAAATATCTTGTCCTGTTTCCCAGTTTCCCGAATGCCTGGGCAGAGAAAACACAGTTAATACATTGGAGCTGGTAAATGTGTTGCATTTTTTTTTTTCTGGTTCTTTTTTTCCGGAGCTGGGGACCGAACCCAGGGCCTTGCGCTTCCTAGGCAAGCGCTCTACCACTGAGCTAAATCCCCAACCCTGCATTTTTTTTTTTTTTTTATTAACCTGTGCTATTTCATCTCATTTTTGACACAGTGTCTCATGTAGCCCAGGCTGGCCTCATACTTGCCCCGTAGCTGAAAATGACCTTGAATTCCTGATCTTCCAGCCTTCACCTTGCCAGGGATGAGACAGCCATGTACCAAGGCATCTGGTTTATGTAGTACTGAGGATCAAACCCAGAGCTTTGGGAGAGCTAGACAAGCACTCTACCAACCGAGCCACATTCCCATGCTGCTTAAAAAAAAAAAAAGAAATTCCAATAAACAATTCCGTTTGACAGCTTCCATCTCTGCTCTGCTTATAGTCTGTAGCTCCTTGTTAAAGAGGAATCCTACAAGGTTGCTATCTCATCTCGTGTTTGTTTATCTCCATGTATATTCCCTTGACTTCCCAGCTTATCATAACCAGTAAGACATTTCGAGATACATTAAGAGATCAGAACAAACTCCCAGGACCAACTGTGTGTATGCTGGGGACCCCAGTGGATTGCGCGAACGGATTCCAAATGAAGCAGTAAAAGAACAGGCCAGAAAAAATTAGCTCAGCCTTTTTTATTTGAAGCCAGTTGGCTTCGTGTGTGAATACCTTTATTCCAAACTCTTCTTCTTTTCTTTTCTTTTCTCTTCTCTTTTCTTTTCCTTTCCTGTTTTTGAGCCAGGGTCTCATGTAGCTCAGGCTGACCAAGGATGACTCTAACCTTCTGATACTCCAGCCTCCACCTCCAGGATGTTGGAATCACAGACGTAGACCAGTATACTCGTTTATCCGGTGCTGGAGGTCAATCCCAGAGCTTCGTACATGCTAGGCCAGTGGTCCGCCAAGTGAACTACATCCCCCAGTCCCAAACTGTTGATTTTAATCCAGAGTAAATGTGCATTTAGCAGAGTCATCACGTAAAGAGCTGTAAAGCCACCTAGCCCCAACCTTGGTGCACCCCTCCTCAGTCAGCTCCCACAATCCCCATATTTCCCCACTGGTTTTAGTGAATTCTTTGCCTTCATTTTTGTTGCTGTGAGAAGACCACTATCAGTCTAGGACTTAATTTATTTTTAAAGCATTTTTCCCCTTTTACTTTTCCAGCTCATTTTTGAAACAGGGTCTCATTCTGTGTCCCAGGTTAGCTTGGAATTCATGGCTCACATGTGGCTCCTACCTCAGCTTCCCTAGTGCTGGAGTTATAAGTATGAGCTACTAAGCTCAACTTTTTAAAACGTTTTAGCGTATGTCTGTTGTACATAATGATTGGCTTGTTTATCCTGTATTTTCGTGCATGTATAGTGTGTGTGAATGTGTGTGAATACGTGTGTGTTGGGGGGGTGCTCATGTATGAGGGCATGTATGCATGTAGCAGTCCAAAGTTGATGCCAGGAATCACCCTTTATCACTCCCCTACCTTAGCCATTGAGACAGGGTCTCTCAGTGAAAACCAGGGCTTGCTAGCATGGCTAGTCTCTCTGATCAGCTTCTCTGAGGATCCAGTCTTAACCTTCCAGGGCTGGAATTACAGTTCACCAGCCATGTTCATGTAGCATTTCCATGGCCTCTGGGGTTTGAATGTTGGTCCTCAGACTTCCACGGCAAGTGCTTTCACCACTGATCCGCCTCCCCATCTCTTTTCTTTTCAAAAGAATCTTCTTGAACCTAAAGCAATGGAGACTTCTAAGTCCAGGTTCCTTTTACAAACTTCATGCTGTTTGCAGGGTGGGGATGGATGGAGGGGTGGGGTGCACTTGGCAGGAGTAAGATAGGGCCCCTGGGCTGCTGGGACCCTCAAGGTTCAGACAAAGGCCTCTGGGAAGAGAGAGATCAACAGATTAGAGGAGCTGAGGGCTGGGAGTGGCCAGCCTTGACTTCGCAGGTGTAGGGCTCCCCAGGCAGGCTCCTGGCCACAGCTGCAGCAACTCCCAAGCAGAAGGCTGGGTCACTGAAGGGGCAAGCCAGGGGAGGAGAGAGGCTTGTGATAACAGGCTTCTGGCCTGTCCTGCTTCAGCCCTCCCACCCCCACCTTCCCTAGGGCCCCATCCTCATCCTCAGAAAGAAGGCAGTGGGCACAGTACTCCCACACATTCTTCCTTCCTAACTGAGGTACTGGTCTCCAGTGCGTTTGTTGTAGAATAAAATCCTCCAGGAGAAACAGCCGCCATCTTCATCAGATCAGCTCGAAGGAAACTGGGTGCCATGAGGCCTCAGATGAAGGGACTGAGCCTTAAACCACTCCTCCTAGACATGTGTATGAGACTCTGCCCTAATTGAACACGAACTTAGGTGCTATGCTATGTAGGCTGGGGGAGTTCATTGAAGCAGAGCTCCAATGTTGTGACTATGGGAAGCCAACACCCATGCTAGGTAAAGGCTTTGCTGTGGGACTGTTTTGGGGCCACCACACTCCGGTAGTCACCCCTCATCTGTGCTCTAAGGAAACCCAAAATTGCTCATTGGTTCCCCATGTTGAGCTTTGCTGGGTGTTCTTTTTGTCTGCTTGCTCCAAGCCTTCATCCCTCCTCCGTCCCTCCAGTTCCTTTTGCTTCTGGTCCTGCTGTCTGTCTGCATGCCCAACCTGGGCCAGTGCTGAGACCCCAGTCACTCTAAATCCATCCGCAGGGCTTTCTTCTCCTCACACATCTGCCAGCACTTGAAACACTCGAGAACCCTTCCCCCGACCATCGATCATCCTTTGTGTTTTGAGCAGTGGTAGAGCATTGCAGTAGCCTGTGATGCAAAAGAATCTGCTCTGAAGAGGGTTGAGGGCCAACTCGTCTATGAGTATTAGGATAAGTACTTAGAATGCAGTTGGGAATGTCTTCAGGGATGAGTTCTGAATCCCAAGGGGTCAGCATAAACATGTGTATATGTGGGCAACAGTAATGGTTGTGTGTGTGTGTGTGTGTGTGTGTGTGTGTGTGTGTGTGTGTGTGTGTGTGTTTCTTTGTTTCTTTGTAGCCTCTCTTAGTTATTCCTTCCTCTCCATGTGTCTTCTCTCCCAATCTGGAACGGCTCACCTTCCACCTAACCTCTAAACAGGAGCCTTTCTTTAAGATTCTTCCCTTCCCCCTCCACATCCTGTCTTTGGTTGGTTCCATTTGTTCTCATAGCTTTTATGGCATCCATCTGCCCCCACCCCCACCCTGTGTAGCCCGACTCCCTGCTGTAGATTGAATGCAGGTGTCCTGCTCAATTCATAGCTGAACTCAGCCCTACGTGCACGAGCGAGGAAGCGGGGAGGTGATGAGGGTGGTGGGCCGGTGAATGGGTGCGTGCCCCTGTAAAGGGGCATCTGGAGGGCTCCCTGCATGCTCCGCCAGCCACATGTGAGAACACAGAAGGAGCCGTCTATGAAGCAGGGGGGAAGTCCTGACCAGATATTGAATCTTGTGGCTCTTTGATCTCGGACTTCACACACTCTAAAACTCTGAAAGTACTGGTGATGTGGCCCAGTGGGAAAAGGCACTTGCCCCTGACTTTGATTCCTGGGCCCCATATGGCAGAAGGAGAGAACTGATTTCCGAGAGCTGTCCTCTGACTTCCACATGAGCCAAGCTTACCTGCCCCCTGCTCCCCACACACATACAGACACACATAAATGTAATAACGATTGTTCATAGGAGTCTACAAAGGAAAGCCTTTTTTTCCCCCTCCAGCATTTATAAAGATAGGCTTGTTTGTTTGAGACAAGACCTCGTAGAGCCCAAGCTAGCCTGATGCTCCTTGCGGAGCTGAGGATGACAGGATCCTTATCCTGCTGCCGCTGTGCTGGGAGGAAAGACCTGCACTGCCACATGATGTTAAATTGTAAACCCTGACAAGCTGCTCCGGTGCCTGTTTAGCACATCAAAGCGGACCTGGCCTCCAACTTCTCCCTGCATCCTTCAGTATCTACCTGTTACAAGGTTCTCATGGCTGACACACAACTTCTATCTGACCCTTTCCAGCCCAGAGGCTGGGCTGCCCTTCCCACGGATGCTCTTCCCTTTATAATCCAGGCTTTTTGATTACCCACTTCTCTTTTTTGCACCTTTGGCCTTCTGGCTGCTGGACTTGGTTCTCCTCTCTTCCTTGCCCTCCCTCCCCGTGTGCTTCAGGATCACGACCACTCCGGACTCTCCCAGATGTGCCTGCCTCTGGCTATGCGCTCCCACAGACCTACCCTAAACTTTCTCTTCCACGGTACCTAGGAGCAGGCGCGTCGTCCCTTCTTTTCCTTTTGATTTCTTTTTGTCATTCACACCCAGTTAATGAAGAAGCTTTGGTGCTGGCTTTGTGCAGGCTAAATAAGCCCTCTATCAACTGAGGCCCTGAATGCAGCTCACATGATTCCGTTTAGCCTTGCTGGCTTCTTTGTTAAGTTGAAAAGACCATTCACCACGACTATAGAACTGCTCGGCTATCTTGTCTCACGGAGGAGCCAGGAAAGGAATCCTCTACGTGCTGCACATACTCCACCCCCAGCTCAGACACCCGGTTGATATGTCTGCGTCCTGAGTGTTGGTTTTTGAAAGCAAGAACCAGACCAAGATGGAATGTAAAGGAAGCTTCTACTGGAGCTTGTTTCTGAGGAGGGAAAAAAGAGCAAAGCGTCTCAGAACACTAGCTGTTAGGATGTCAGCTTCATCAAGTTGCCAAGCAAAACCCCAGAGCAACTGCCCACCATGGAATTTTCCCTGATTAATGACCTACGAGTGCCCGGCTGGTGTCCAAGCTCTATATACGTTGACATCCAGCTCAGGAAGGGAAACTATTTTCCCAGAAACTGCACAACATGGCCACTATTCTTCAGACGTCCGCTTCTAAAACCATAAAAATATTTCATACTAGCCGTCTGTTTGTGGATCATATCCCTGGGTCGTGGACATAACTGGGTTTTCTCTGGTGTTCTGGGGGGGGGGGTTGGACCATCCTCATCTGGAGATGACTTGAGCGCCTGTTCCCAGTGCCCTTGCAACCCGTGCGCCACACTCTCCCTGTTCGGCGTTGGCACAGAGCAGTAACCTACTTGCAGACGTGTGGATTGAACTACATTATATAAACATTTAAATAACAAGTCAAACAAGCAAGTACATTTTCACTCTTGTGCCTCTGTACCCAACTTTATAAATCTCTAAATGCGTGCATTCAGAGGAGCTGTGTGCTCTCCCCCAATAGCTGCCTTGTGTAACAGTAAACACCATTATGCAAACGTGGCTGCCTGGCAGAATCTATAGCCTTCAAACCTCAGACCAGACTGTCTCTCCTAACACTCCTAACATGTAAAAGCTTGGAGTGTTAACTGCTCACAGAGCCTCCTAAAGCACTGGTATTTGAGGTTGGGGATGTAGATCAGTTGGAAGGCTCGCTCTGAATGCACAAAGTCCTGGGTGTGATCCCCGCACGGCATAAACTAGGTGTGGTGATACATGCCTATAATGCCTGAACTTGGGAGGCAGGAGGATCAGAAGTTCAGAGTCATCTTCAGCTACACATTGTGTCTCAAAAAACAAAACAAAACAAAATGACAAAAACAAAACAAAACCCAGAAACAAAAACAAAGCAAAACAAAACCCAGAAACAAAAACAAAACAAAACAAAAAAGAAAACAGTAACAAAAAGGGACAGGATGCTTCTACAGAAAATTGGGAAATTGTTCAAATATTCCAAGCAAGGCTATGACATGGTTGGGTGTTCCCTGATAAATGTGCAGCCTCTGAGCACTGCTAACTATAGCACCAGGAGGGTGACTGGGTGGTTAAAATGCTTGTCATGCAAACTTGAGGATCAAAGTTCAGATAAATGGAATTCCAGCCTTGGAATTGCCAGCGAGAGATCCACGAAGCAAGCTGACTAAGTAGACGTGCCGTGTTCGTGAGCTCTGGGTTTGCTTGCCAGACCCTGCCTGGATGAGAAAGTTAACAGAGCAACGGAGGACGATTGCTGACACCAACCCCAGGCATCTGAATGTACACGTGCACCCGTGTGTGTGTGTGAAGCAACAAAATCATGAACCTACACACAAGCAAGGAATGGGAAAGGGGAGGGGAGCTACAAATTAGGAATAGTTCGATGGAGGAGGCCCGTTAAGGAATGATCGAGGGTCAGACTGGAGCATCTGTTTGTGGACCAATTTTTCCAATGGTGGGAACACTGATAAGATGGAGCTGGGTAGAGGTAGAAACGGGTCCACAAGTAAAACTTTATTGGACTACAACTCCCACCACTCCTAATAGACTCCCTCACTGCTTTCATGCTACAGCGACAGAGTACAATAACTGAGTTCCAACCACACAGCCCACAAAAACTAAAATATTCACTATGTGGCTTTTGACAAAAAGCCATCCCAGGCTGCAGAGTGGAACAGTTCAGAAACCTGCACAGACCGAGCTTCCAGGGAAATGCCAGAGTCCATCATAGCTGCTTCCCTAAATTCCTTTAAAGAGAAAACATAGAACACTCGTTTTTTGAAACAGGCATAGCCTAAAATTTAACTATTTTTAATCTATCACAGCCAGAAAACTATATACAATTGCAGCATGCAACATGCTGTTCAAATCATGCATATTCTTTGTATCAGGATCTTCTCAGACAAATTGGCTTACCTAGCCATTATGTATCCATCATTTTGTTTTGTTTGAGACAGGGTTTTTTTGTTCTCTGTGTAGCCCTGGCTGTCCTGGAACTTGCTTTGTAGACTGGACTGGCTTTGATCTCAGAGAGCTACCAGCCTCTGTTTCTGAGTGTTGGGATTAAAGGTGTTCACCATTTTTCAAGTATCACCATAATGTGTTGCTGATTATCACCACCATAGTGTACAGTGGCACCTTAGGACTATTGAAAAAGTATTGTACAACACCACATCTGTCTCAATAAAGAATGGATTCATTACCTTGGCCATGTGATTCTTCCCATCAAAGAAACACATAGGAACATCTACTTATGCCTTAAATGGCATTGAAGAACAACAACAAAAAGATGATTTCACCAGAGTCTATCTTGGTGAACCAGTGAATTTTGGGGGATAACTTAGAGGAGCAAGAATGACCAGGGCAGCTGCATCACTGAAAAGCTTACCCAACACAGGCTACTTATTACTCATGAAACCTGCATCCTGTGAGCTCCCTGCATGATTTTCAGGCAGTGACACTGAAGAATCTCCTCTCTCTCTTAGCAATCATTTCCTGTTTTACATAAACACGGGCCTTGTGATGTTCCTAACTTCCTGTGCTTTCTGAGTCTTGTAAGTTGCACGAGATTCCTGAGCCTTGGAAGTGTCCTTAGCTCTCCCAGTCTTAAAAGGAGAAAATGTTTAGATTTAGAGGAAATCTCTACTGAACTCTTCCTTTTCAAACCTCTTCCTCTTTGCAAGGGAAACCTCAAGCCTGCTGAGCGATCGATCCCCATCCCAGCTTCCTTCCAGCCCTTGATGTATCAGTACGCACATAGGCTAGAAAGAGGTTGGGGATGGGGAAAGATGAGAGCATCGGATGCAGGATTGAGTGGGAGAGAGACAAGGATGAAATGGCCAAGGGACCACATAGAGAGAGACTACCCAGTGACATTAGAGACCCAAAGACTTCACACTTAGTCCTTTCTTTTCTGATGAGAATTAGCAGGAAAACATGTCAACTCAGATAGCGAGTGTGAGCCCATCAGATCTAAGGGGAGACAAGTTGAACACACATGGAAAGCTCACTAAAGTTAGGGAGATGGATGGGGACTCCAAAGCTTGTGCCTGATTCAAATGAAGCTGATGGTGTCTAACCACATGTAGCAAAACCATCTTCTGGCTGACAGTAAATATCTCCTATTCTAGTTGTTTATCCACTCCTCTCCCCAATTCAACCATCCATTCTCCTCACCCAATTCCTACCTCTGCCCTCAGGAGAATGAACTTGTCCAAATCACACTTTTTTCATGGGGGTAGAGAGTTTTTTTTTTTCTATCAGTGAGTTGTTGTTGGAGGACTTGAAATCCTTGCATTGATATCAAAGGGGACTCCGGGAAACATGGGGAGGGTGTAGTGACAACCCCTCACTGGTCATCTCCTGATCCCTCACTTGGTCCTTGCTTTGGTCAGTAATAGATACCTGCTGCACAGAGGCAGCTTATCCACCTTCATGGCATCTGTCCCTGGCCTGGGCACAGGAGGAAGCAGTGGCAGAAAACATTTAAGACTGAGATTTTTCCAGATTGTATAGGTAAACATGTGTAGGCAAAAAAGAAGAAGGTGAGAGAGGGGGAAGGAGGAGGGGAAGGAAGAGGGGAAGAAAGAGGAGGAGGAGGAAGAAGAGGAAGAGGAAGAGGAAGAGGAGGAGGAGGAGGAAGAGGAAGAGGACGAGGAAGAAGAAGAAGAAGAAGAAGAGGAAGAGGAAGAGGAAGAGGAAAAAAGATAAAAAAGAAAAAAAGAAACCCAAACAAAAACACAATGACAACAACATAAAACCCACCAACTGACCCATCACATCTACCCAGTTATGGAAGAGGGTAGAAATCAGGAGAGTGACAAAGGAGCTCATTCTTCAGCGACTAGCAGAAATCCATCCAAAGAGTAAACATTAGATTCCTGCAGATTGCCATGCCATGAGCTAACCCTCATCTAGCAAATGGACTTTCATTTGAGCCTTATGAACGTTCACAAGAATCACTAAGAGGCCCAGCTGGTTATGGCGGTGCATACAGACAGGATTCACTGAAGAGGTAGAAGCAGGAGGCTTGTGAGCTTGAGGCCAGCTTGGGCTCCAACTGTAAAGGCTGGAGAGATGACTCCATAGATAAAGATCTGGTTATGCAAGTGTGAGGACCAGGGTAAGGATCCCCAAACCCCACAGGAAAACAGGATGGGCATGGTGGCCTACCTGTAATTCCAGACAGGAGAGCCTTCGGGCAAGCTGGTTCTCATGCCCTGTATCTCTGAAGAAAACTGAATTTCCCTCCCTCAGCAACTGTCATTGCCAATAGCTCCTCGGCTACGGGTGGGATCTCGAGCTGCTAAGTTTTAGGTTTCGAGTATCTTACCACAACCTTTAAAAATTGAAGTACTCCACCTATGAAAGTATTTCAAGATGTAGAGTTTGTCAGCGCCCTCGGACGGGCGGAGGCAGCTTTTGCTGTGCAGCAGGAAAGGAATGAGAATGTCAGCTGGGACTGTCTGAACACCTGTCACTGTGCTCAGGGACAGTTGAGACTCTTCACCCTCAAATGGAAGAATGGAAGATGTGTGGTTCACACTCCGCCCAACCACAATTCCGTGGGATACAGTCACCCCAGATTTACCTAATTTTTTTGAATGATGCCTCAAATAAATGATCTTGCTTTTAATAATTTTAAGATTTTTATTGTATTAATACAGTAATGTGTGTGTGCAGCACACATGTGCTATGGTGTACATGTGGACGGCAGAGGACAATAGGTAGCAACCTTCTTTTTTTCTTTCGAAATCTGGGCCCTAGGGATCAAACTCAGATCGCCAGACTTGAAGGCAAGCACCCTAAATCCACTGAGCCAGAAGAGCTTTTATAAAATGGTCCTTCACTTTTCTGGTTATGAAGAAACTAAGCCAGTCACCTGACAAGTACCTATTAATGTTTTTTTACTTGGTAAAAGATTGATTTATTTTATGGGTATGAGTGCTTTGCCTGCATGCAATAGTACATGAGTCCCTGACGCCCTAGGAGGCCAGGAGTTATAGATGGTTCTGAGCCACCAAATGGGTTTTGAGAACTGAACCTGGGTCTTTGGAAAGATCAGACGGGGCACTGAACCACTGAGCCATCTCTCCAGTCCCCAACCTGCTAAAGTCTGTGTAGATGAAAAACATTGAAGCAGTCTTCAAGCCTAGCTTGGATTGCTTGATTCGTCACTTTGTTTTGTAAATATTTTCCCAAGTATCTTAAGAATTATTTATAAATACTTGAGTCAAACACACTCCTAGGATATTCTACTTCGGAAAATAAAATGTCTCTATGAAGCTATTCTCTCTCTCTCTCTCTCTCTCTCTCTCTCTCTCTCTCTCTCTCTCTCTCTCTCTCTCTCTCTGTGTGTGTGTGTGTGTGTGTGTGTGTGTGTGTGTGTGAAGAATAGTCTCTTTTGTCTGGCCCAGTGAACTTTTATTTAAATAATGCATCCTCTGGGTATATGCAGACGTCTGTGTTCTACAAGGCCTTTCTGTTGTTGGAGGGCTCTCAAGATATTTACCCAATTTGAGAACTGATAGTGTTGAGAACCATTTGCCAAAAAACAAAACAAAACAAAACACCCAGTGATATACAGAGTGGTGTTTAGAAAGATTAGGCTGAGGATATTGAGTGACTCAGCAGTTAAAAATGTTGACGATACTGACGTTGGGTCCCTAGGACCCTCATTGTTTAAGAAGAGAACTGGTTCCCACAAGTTGTCTTCAGAATTTGACGTGCAAGGGGTGACAAGGCACACAGAGAGAAGTATGCACAAAAGTAAATAAATAAAATGTAATAAAGATAAGTGTGGTTCTCAAAGAAGGCTATTCCTTATCATGGCTCATCACCCTGGTGGTGTGTCCTTTGTAAATATTATTGAAAGTCACACTTGTGGGAAAAACAAACCCAGGAAGAGCTAGTCTTTGTCAAGAGTTCCAAATGTAGTACTGCTAATCTCAGCAGGTCCCAACCAGAGCTCAAAGTCCCTATCAAAATCAGCACGTCCATCCAAACGAAGCAGGGCTGGCTTCCTTCCGTAAGCCTCAGTGACTTTCTGGGCTTTGGCTTTTTTTTTTTTCTTCCTGGTTTCCATGTTTCTCATGCTTTTAATTTCCTATTTGGATGGATCTTGGTTCTTATCGTCTAAAAGAAAATGTCTTCTGCAGTTGATTTCATTTCCTATGCCTTTATCTTTTCGACTCTAATAATTCTTACTCTTATCTGTTTTTATCCAATGGTGTTTTCATTCATTCTTTTATTTTGAAGAACTATATTCGATGCTGAAAATATTCTTGAACTGTGGTTCTTTTTGTTATATGAATTATTTTTAGGCATTAGGGTTCCTGCACCCTCCTTGGCTCATTTAACATTGAGGGCATTTATGTGCCATAGTGGGAGTCATAAGACAGCTTCTCTTTTGAGACAGAGTCTCTCACTGATCTGGACCTGGTCAGGTAGGCTAGGCTGGCTAGCCAGCAAGACCCAGCCATACTTCTGTCCCCACCTCCTCAGCTCTTGGATCACAAGCATAAATCTTCACTCTCTGCTTTTTAAGTGGGTTCTGGGGATATGAACTCATGTCTTTTTTTTCTCATTTTATTCAGTCTAGAACCTAAACCCAAATAGGATGGGCATTCTCAGAGTAGGTCTTCCCACCTCAACTAAATCTCTTTATAAATACCCACAAGGACATATCCAGAGGTAGGTCTTCTAGGAGGTTCCAAATCTAGTCATGTTTATAATGAAGATTAACCATTAGGAGACACACATTTCAACCAGAGCACCTTACTAGGGAGAGGCCATTTTTCTCTCTGTAGTTCCCTTCACCCTGACTACAGCAACACTTTCTCTCTCCCCTTGAACAGTCTAAGCAGGCTCCAACCTCAGGACAAGAGCACTTTGGCATAGCACTTTCCTCCAAATTGAAACATTCCATCCCATAGGGAAGCTCATTAACACCCAGGAAGTTCTCAAGAGAAGCTCCTTAAGGAAACAAGTCACAAGTCTCAGGAAGTTCCTAAACTTGCAGGATGCTGCAGCTCCACCACCTTCAACTCCCCCAAGATTTTATAAACAGTAAGAGTTGCTGAGGAGAGGAGATTCATCAACTTGTTCAGCTGTCCATACATCCTGCAGCTTTCTGAAATGCAAATCATGCTGGGCTTTCTCAATGCTGTGACCCTTTAATACAGTTCCCCATGTTGTGGTAACTCTCACCCATAGAATTATTTTCATTGCTGTTTCATAACTGTAATTTTGTGATTGTTATGAATCGTAATATAACCATCTGTGTTTTCAGATAGTCTTAGGGGACCCACATGGAAGGGTTGCTCAACTCCCAAAAGAGTTGTGATCCCCAGGTTGAGAATTGCTGGCCTAGAGGATTTCTGAAGAGTTGCTAGTCTTCAGTCTAGAGTGAGATCTCAAGAGTTGTTGGTGAAGGAATGCCACAGCTCTATGGAGAATGAGGGCAAGAAGGCAAAAAAGCAACATTTCCTTCTTTCATGTACTTTATGTTTGGATGGACACCAGAAAGAGCCATGCAGAATTAGGATGAGTTCCCATTTCAAATAATCCAACCAAGAAAGTCCTTCACAGGAATGCTTAGCAGTCTGCATTTTAGTGGATTTCAGATGCAGTTAAGTTCAAAACCAAGATTAGCCATCACAGGTGGTATCCTGATTTGGCCTGCTGATGGATTCTTGTCTGAGGTGAGCAGACATTGCTTATGTTTATCCAGGAATAGTGTCAAACAACATGTACTTCTGTGCCATGCCTGTTCCCATCATTCAAACCTCTGTTGTCACCCTAGAAAGATCTCTGACTATCCGAATCAACTCTCTTTCACTTCACTCTTATTTACCCTTCCTTATTTTTTACATGTATTTAGCTATGGGGTGTGGTCACGTGTCATGATGTATATGTGTGAAGGTCTGAAGACAACTTATATGAATGGGGCTTGAGGATAGAACTCAGGTAGCTAGGCTTGGCAATCTGCAACTTTACCCACTAAACTCTAGTTGGTTTGTTGGTTTATATGAACTAAGACTCATCACCCTTACACCACTTTCTGTGTTCTTTTACAACCTACCTCTCTTGTTACAAGGTAAGATCTAAAGGGACAAAGTCTTCTATTGCTACTTTTAGATAATCCCCCTCTTCCTAACATAATGCCTGGTATGTGGCAGGCATTCAATGAACCCTCTGTGCAACAAATAATGAATGAGATGAGATTCCTTCTTGAATGAACTTTGCATCTGTCCCATGCTCTCAGAGCTGGGGTTCTGCCTGTTTGTAATTGTTTCTGTAATTCCGGTTCCTTTACATCAGTGGTTCTCAAACAGGGGGTTGAACAACCCTTTCACAAGGGTTGCCTAAGACCACCAAAACAGATACTTATAATTCATAGCAGTAGAAAAATTGCAGTTATAAAGTAGCAACAGAAGTAATTTTATGGTTGGGGATGGTCACAACATGAGGAACTAACTGTATTAAAGGGCTGCAGCATTAGGAAGGTTGAGAACCACTGCCTTATATGGAGTCTTGGAAATGGGAGGGGCCCAGTCAATTTTCCTCATTTGTGTTCATGTATTAATGGGAAATAAATGTGCTTGTGACAGTGAAGTTCAGGGGGGGAGATTCATGGTTTCTGATAGCTAAACAGGGTCTCAAAACAGAGCTGAGGATTCAGTGGGTAAAAAGCTTGACTCCAAGCCTGATGATCTGAGTTCAATCCCCAGACTCCACATGGTGAAAGGCAAGAACTGACCTCCACAGATTGTCTTCTGACCCCCCCCCAACACACACACACACACACACACACACACACACATCATAGAACACACTCACAAGCACACACTAATGTTGTAAATAATGTAAGAAAAAATACTTTCCTAAAAGCCAATATTTGTTTTATTTTGCAATGACTCTATCCAACAGTCTTTCTTTTTCCTTTCCCAAATATCATTACTGTGCATGTGTATTCACAAGAGAGACTGCTGAGCCCATCCCCCAGCCAGGACACTTGGCCCTGAGTTGCTCAAGAGCCCTCATCTTCAGTCATTGCAGGGACTTGTTGCCGTGGAAACTGCAGCCAGCGTTTCCATGGAGAAAGAGCTGCAGAGCCTGGAATTTTCCAGGTTCTAAAGGTGAATGTATATTCGCTTGAAAACAACTCTGCGTGTTTTCCCCGAGGCTGGCCTTCATGGTAGCCACTGGCCACTCATGGCTACCGGCCACTTGAATGCTGGCTGCTCTGAACAGAAGTGTCTCCATCACAGCACACACACTAAAGGTTGAGTCTTGAAATGGTTCTCATAATTTTCATATTGATCAAGTCTGTGTACGGTTTCTGTTTTTTAATTTTCTGTCTTTTTGTATTAAAATTTTTTAAATAAACACAATTAACTGATTTTGTGTATGCAGAAGGATTTTTGTCTGCCATAATGCCTGGGTGGAGGTCAGAGGACAAAGTTACAGGAGCTGGTTCTCCCCTACCTGGTGGGCCCTGGGGATTGAACCCATGTCAAAAGGTTTGACGGCGAGTACCTTTACCCACTGAGCCATTTCTTCGACCCCTGTTGTTTTTAATTGCAAGGTCTGCACTAACGGCATGATTTTGTTGTTGAAGTGTTCTTCCTATTGGATTGCACTAGTCTAGAATGTGTGTAAGTGAATGGTTTTTGGTGCTATAATTTTGGGGGCCTGTTGGATATTTGTTTGCTTACTGTCTTTTATTTTTGGACAAGGTCTCCTGTACCCCAGTCTGGCCTAAAATTTAATACAGCATCTATGATAATTTTGAACTTTTGAGCTTCCTGCCCACACTTTCTGATTATTATTACATGATTACACGTGTGCCCCCATCACATCTGATGATACTGGGTATTTAACCCTGGGTTTTGTGGATGCTGGGCAAGGACTCTATCAACCTACTTATATCCCCAGCTCTCTTTGAGTTTCTTTTTAAAGGGTTAACCAAGCTGGGTGTTTATAATCCCAGTCCCTGAGAGGGAGAGACAGGAGAGTCCAGGCTCGTCCTTGATACAGAGCAATCTTCTAGGCCAGCTTAGAGTAATGAGACCCTGAACAGCTCCCTCCTCCCCCTAAAACTAACAACAGTAATAATAATAATAATAATAATAATAATAATAATAATAATAATAATAATAATAACAGACTTAATTAAATGAGTTTACAGATAAAAATTTCAATAGTGGATTAGGTGAAGTCTACAAAATACTTTCTATTTTTTGTCTGAGTGAACTTATTTTATATAAATATATATAAAGCCCAAATTAAAGAATAAGTATTGAGTTAATGAGAGACAGAGAGCAAAACAAAGCGCCATCAAGCTAGGCCCTAAGAAGAGCCAGCAGAGATCGACTGCAAAGCTCCACTGAGGCAGTGAGCTGGAATTCCTGGAAGGGAACAGGGATAGAGATGACATCATTAAGTCAGGTAGTCGCAAGCATCCATCAGAAACTGACTGGGGAAGCAGAGGCTGTCATTTCCTGGTTGTTCTCTCTCTCTCTCTCTCTCTCTCTCTCTCTCTCTCTCTCTCTCTCTCTCTCTCTCCACTGAGCTTCCCATGTTTGAACCTCTGGTTTTTAATCTTTTCCATTGTAGCCACTGCTACATCATAGGGTTAACCAATAGTCACTCTTCTGCTGGGAATGGTTCACCTTCTAGCAGTCTGCAAGGGCACAGTGTTTTTAATTTTTGCCTATTTTGTTCTCTTTCCTCCCTTTCACAGAGGTGGGGCCAGCGCAGCCTCAGACAAGGGGCCTTGGAAGACATTTTGAGCCAAACATGCCTGAGTCTGAAACGGGAGGGGCCGACCCCAATCTCAGAGCCAGCTTCACAGCGAGCTCAAACAACACATGGCATTTATCAATATAGCATACATTACAGAGACAAATGACATTCTTCAATGCTGACATCCGATCCCCTTTCTGTGTTCACTTTTCAAAAGAGCCACCTTCCCTTGGCTTTAAAATGCTGCGTCACACTGCAGCATGCGGCAGGCACTCCGCTTGCGCATGCGTTCTATGTATCGGCTTCTGATTTTCCACCTCGTTCACAGTCTTTCAATGTCTCCCTGCAGATACGCAAGCCTTCCTGAGTTACTTGTTAACCTTGTGCTGGAAAACAGAATGGTCAATCAAAAGCATGTGAAAGCCTGGATGCTCATTGCTAAAATGCTTCCCAGATAGATTATGCCTATCCCCTACTCAGCCAAGCTCGGTCCAAAGAAAGGGGTCTGACTTCCCTTCACCTTTGCCAACTCTGTCAATTGTGTTTTCCCCTGATAAGACAAATGATAATTTGTTACTGTGGGTGTTTTGTTTTGTGTAAAAGCCTGGCCTTGGGAAGTCTGGACAAGTAGATTCTGCCCCTATGCTGGCTAGCTTTGATTGTCAACTTGACATAAACTAAAAGCTTGGGAAGAACATCTCAATAAGGGACTGTCAATATCGAGTGGCTTGTATTTGTGGAGGGCTGATTAATTAAGTCAATTAATGTGGGAAGATCCAGCCACTGTGAGCAAAGAGCTAGAGCAGTCCACACACAAGGGAGCATGCATGTGCTCACTGCTCTCTGTCCTGGACTGTGGATGAGCTGTGAACACTGCTTCAAGTTCTTACCATCTTGGCTTGCTCATCATGGTGGATTGTGCTTCCAACTGTGAGATGGAATAAATCCTTTCTTAAGGTGCTTTTGTCAGAATAGTTTAGCACAGTGACAGGAAAAGAAACCAAGACAACTCACAGAACACTTTCCTTTCCTCTTTATTCTCACCTCCCTCCCCTCCCCATCCGACTACTATTCTACTTTCTGTGGCTACCGGTTTAACAAGGCCAGGTCCTGCCTGTAAGTGGAAGCATGCAGAATGTGTCTTTTTGTGTGCTCGACTGGACTGGCTGCTTTCTCTTTGCAGCAATGTCTCCAGGGCTCACCTGCCCTGCATTGTGTCAGAGCTCCCTTTTGTTCCAATGTGTGAATTGACCACATTTCATTGGTTTCCGTCATCCTGGTTTCCCTTTCTGTGGCTATGCTAAAATACTCTGACTAAAGCAAGTAGAAGAGGAAGGGTTTGTGAAGCTCACAATTCCAGATTAGACTTCCTCACTGTGGGGAAGTCGAGGTAGGAACTGAAAGCAGCTAGTCACATCACACCCACAGTCAAGGGCAGGAAGCATTGAAGCCATGCATAATTCTAGTACTTAGTCCTATGTCTCCTTTCCATTCTTCCCAGGACCTGGCTCACAAAATGGGGCTGCCCACATTCAGAGTGGGTCTTCCACCTCAATTCAAATGAGAAAATCCCTCACTCACCAGCATATCCACAGACCAGCCTGATCTAGAGAGTCTCGCACTGAGACTCTTTCACTGCGCTGTTCTACATTGTGTCAAGTTGATACATAAAGTAACCACCTCACCATTCACCCATACATACTCGGTTTGCTTCTACCTTTAGCTTTCGCTTGTTGAACTGAATGTAGATTGTACCGACTGGAGAGATGGCTTAGGCTTAACCCACTACAGTGTAAGCTTGACAACCTGACCTCAAGCTCCAGAACCAAGTGAATGTGGAACGAGAGAACCAACTCCATAAAAGTTTTCCTCTGACCTTCACATGTGGTCTACACATGGGCGAACGAACACATACACACAATTTATAAATAAAAAGTTTATAAAAGGATGAGTAGGTTAGAAAATCTGCTCCTATTTCTCAAATGTCATATATTTTCTCTTTCACCAATTCCCTTTCAGATTCCTGAGGACTTAATTTTAGTTTAACATTTTAATATTTTAGTTGGGTTTTTTTTTGAGAATTTCTTGCATACCTACTAAGTATTTTGATTATATTCACTTTTCTCTCTCCCCTCTAACTCCTCCCAGATCTATTCCTACATCCCAATGTCTTTATTACTGTTGTCTTTCAAGACAGGGTTTCCCTGTTGTTGTCCTAAAACTCACTTTGTAGACCAGGCTGGCATCAAATTCTTGTCCTTATTTTTTAGCCCACTGATTCCAGTTTGTGTTGCCCATATACTCAGAGGTATGAGGCTATCTACAAGAATGTAGTTAGCCAAAGAACTCACCATGATTTTTTAGCTTTTGGATCCACTTATGTTCTTTGGGAAAAGGATGGAATTCTTTAGACTACCCAATATGTCAATTTCACCCAGGAGGCTATTCATTCAAACGTTTCAGGGTCCTAACCTTTTCAGTTTTATGTAATCACAGTGAATACCCTTTATGTTCGTTAATTTGTGGATTGCTTTGAATAAGGCATTTCCCTCCTCATGGACACACACATATTCTCCTCCAGTATTATCCGCTGCTAGACTCAAAAGAGAGCTTAAACAAAAAAAGCACTCACGGTTCCTCCTCTCAGAGACCCTAGTCTTCATTAAGACCCCCGATTCCATTTAAGGAAGGGGTTGGGGCCAGGTCTGAATTGTGACTGGGCTGATCAGGAATGAGCAAGTTTCTAATTGGAAACTTGTGCTCTTTAAAAAGGAGTCTTTGAACTTTGTTTCCTGGCCCCCATCAACAGATCGTACTTAGTTCATGGACTCACCGTGGTTCATTTAGCTTGGCGCTCGGCAATAAACCAAGCAATACATACATCTCTCCCCCTGCAGGAAGCGGTTGGGTTTCTTGGAAGTATCTCAATTGGCCTCTGTTGGGAAGACAAGTATTTCCAAACCATAAAAGCAGTCAGGACTACTAGCTATATCCTTCCAAGTCTGTCTTCCTTAGCTTTTCAATTTGTTTTCGCTTTGGGGGCTAGGGGTGAGTGGGTAGGGGTGAAATGCTGGCTGCCTCATTTTCTGGTGTTCTCAGCCCAAAGTGGACGCTATTGTTTGCTTGCTCACACATTTCAGATTCCTACACACAATCCCTGTCAGACTCAGGGCAATGCCTCACAAACTCAGACGACATCCCAAGCTGAAACCATAGCTAGGGAGATGAGAAGAATTACAGCTTTATTTCTTCGTATTTTCTGTCTGTCTTGTAAATCTATGCACATATATTTGAAGCAATCGTTTGCATTTCCTACAGGCAGTGCGTGCAAGACTCAAGATACTGTATGGTTAAATCCCAAAGGAAGGCCCCAAAGGCACCTCCTCTCTACCCAGAAAACAGCCCACCCCTCATTCTCCATACTGGTATAGCAAAAAGTACCCCCCCCAAAACCAAAAATCAAAAAACAAAGAACTGTTGGCATGATTTAAGCAAAGAAGTCAGCTGTAATTACCTCCGGGACCTGTTGTTCCTTAGGAGTAGGAATCATTTATTTTCATGAGCATATGCATATGTAAATGAGTATTGGAGTGGAGTGAGGTGTGTGTGTGTGTGTGTGTGTGTGTGTGTGTGTGTGTGTGTGTGTAGGGAGGGGGAAGCATACCAATAACCATTAGTTCTTTAAAATTCACAGTCTGGACAGGATGCTTCTCTGTGCAGGAAGTAACAAGGCAGAGATTCAGAACTGGTCGCAACTCTGAGAATGAGGGACTATTGGGTGCTCGGTCTTAAATGAGGCATCTATTTCCCCCTTCAAAACCTAAGTGATATTGTAGAGGAGAAGCTGGAAAGATTCTAAAAGCCAGAGAATAAGGAGTGCCATGAAAAGCTATTGTGTGAACAAAGTATGGCCGTTGCCATGATGAACACATAGTGGCTGTGACCATCTCACGACCCAAAAACTGGCCGGCAAGGAAGATGGGGGCTAAGAGGGGATAATGAGGGTGAATGGAACCACAACACATTACCTAAGTGTGAAACTGTCAGAAGTAAATAGTGAACAAAAGCATCGTTCTGTCAGAAATGCAGAGTCTTTGGCTGAACACCGTAGAGC
The DNA here is from genome assembly GCF_011064425.1 of Rattus rattus. Lineage (NCBI taxonomy): Eukaryota > Metazoa > Chordata > Mammalia > Rodentia > Muridae > Rattus > Rattus rattus. The sequence goes on along the minus strand of NC_046155.1, from coordinate 179,286,759 downwards.
ACACCTTTCTTTCTAGCATTTGAAAGGCAGAAGCAGATGGATTTCTGTGAGTTCAAGGCCAGCCTGGTCAACATAGAAAGTTCCAGGCCAGAGAGAGAGAGAGAGAGAGAGAGAGAGAGAGAGAGAGAGAGAGAGAGAGAGAGACAGAGAGAGAGAGAGAGAGAGAGAGAGACTGAGAGACTGAGACAGAAACACAGAGACAGACAGAGAGACAGAGACAGAGAGGCATAGATAGAGACAGACAGACAGACAGTGAGACAGAGAGTCAAAGAGGAGGGGATGGATGGATAGGTAGATAGACAGACAGACAGAATATTCTGATTCTTGGGTTCCAAAAGGGCTTTTCATTAGAAACTCTTAGAGCAGTGACTCTCAACATGTGGGTCATGACACCACAGGGGTCCCATATCAGATACCTGCATACCAGATATTTATTTTACAATTCACAACAGTAGCAAAATTACAGTTATGAAGTAACAGAGAAAATAATTTTATGGGCGGGGGTCACCACAACATGAGGAACTGTATTAAAGTGTCCGCATGAGGAAGATTGAGAACCACTGGATTAGAGGCTATCTTGTACTCACTGTATGTCCACAGTACTGCGTTACCTAATTTCTTCTCCTAGCTCAGCCTGAGGAACATCATACCCTCCCCTCCTAACTGTCCTTGGGTGTGTGTGTTGTTTTCCCCTGACAAGAAACTGACAACAGGATGCAGGGACCTATTCTAGATGAGACTGAGTTCGAAACAGGGAGCCTTAGACAAACTCAGGTTGAGGGGGGCAGTAGACTTGAGCCTACCATGAAACCCTCCCCATATCTGCATCAAAACATCTCAGCATTAGGAACTCTCTGTCCTCTTCCTTTACCTGATGTGGTTAATGGATGCAAGCTCAGGCTGTTGTCATGGAAACCTCAGCTCAGGAGAGATGGGAGGGGGTGAGGAAAGAGCTTCTGAGCATGGAATTTTCCAGGCTCTGAAAAATAAATAAATAAATGCATGCAGCTCAGAAAACAGCCCAGCTCGGCATATACCCCGCCTCCAATTTTAATAAAATGTTCCTGTTGTAAAAAAGATTGTTGTGGAGTCTAGGGAAAACACTGATCATTTTGTTTTCTGTATGATTTCATTTTTTTCCTATGGATCTCAAGAGAAATAACTGACAGCTGTGAATGAGAAGGGAAAGGGGAATCTTCTAGAAGGTGGGAGGGGGAAGGAAGCTGAGTGGCCATGTAGGTTGTGGCTATGGGCAGCAGTAACAGTAGGGGTGCTGAGGTTGCGGGGCCATAGTGGTTGCCTTAGTGTCACTTCTGCTGCTGAAAAAAGACACTCTGACAAAAGCGACATGGTCTTGACTCCCAATTCCAGGTTACAATTCATCCCGTGAGGAGGCATCAGGACTCTGAAGTAGCTCCTCATATCACATCCACAGGCAAGAACAGAGAGGCCTGAACGCATGCTGGTATTCAGCTAGCTTTCTCTACTTTTATATGGTGTAGGACCCCAAACCAGAGAATGATACTAACCGGGCTTAAGTCCTCTCACGTTAACATAAACAAGAGACTCCTCACAAACAACACCCTACTGGCCAACCAGATCTAGACAACCCCTCTGGAGACTGGAGACTCTCTACCCAGATGATCCTAGGTTGTGTCAAGTTGACATTTTGAACAAACCATGACAGCAGTGTGTATCTGTATCCACAATATATGATATCATTCCTTCCTCTGAAGTCCAGTGGGAACTACTGGGAGCACATGTCACCATCTCGGGTCACAGGCCGTGTGGCTTGTCAACAGTGGAAACAGATTTCTCACAGGCTGCAAGGCCAAGCTGAAGGTGCCAGAACTCTCAGCCTCTGGTGATGGATGTCATGTTCTCCTGTGTCCATAGATGGTGGATAGGGCAAGGCAGCTCTCTGGAAACTTTTCCTTCAACAAACATTTTTTGTTGATTTTAAAATTGTTTTCTTAAATTCATTTATTTGTGTGCACATATCTGTGTGTACATGTACATGTGTGTGAAGGTCAGGGAAGGACTTGAGGGAGTCAGTTGTCTCTTTCCACCGTGTAGGTTCTGGGGATCAAACATGGGTCATCAGGTTTGGGCATCAAGCATCTTTAACCACTGAGCCATCTCTCCAACCTTACTCATTTTTCAATTGGCAAATTATATGATACATATATTTGAGGTGTAACATGATTTTTGAAATAGATATAGGTTAAATGAGATGACCGAATTAAGCTAGTTATGTATTGCCTCATATATTTATCGTGTGTGTGTGTGTGTGTATAGAACACTTGAAATCTACCCTGCTTTTTAGTGTGTCTCTGTATGAGTGCATACACCACAGTACATATGTTCAGGGTGTAGAACAAGCTTCCTGCTAATTCTGGCCCTATCTCACATCTGACTCTAAGATTACAAGCATACATCACCATGCCTGACTTTAAAAAAAAAAAAAAAAAAAAAAGTTGGGTTCTATGGCTTGAACTCTGGTCCTTATGCTCACACAGCAAGCACTTTTCCAACTGATACATCTTCCCATCATTAATAGATATGTATCAATCGTATATACTTGTGAGAATATGTGTGCCATTACAATGCTTACATATGATCAGGCAATCAATCAATATGTCTGTTGCTGAGGATTGGGTCCCTTTTGTAGAGACAGTTATCCTTTTCTTTTCTTAAACTTGTGTGCTTTTCTGTGTGTGCATGTGAACATATGTGTACAGCACCCTTGGAGGCATGAAGGCTGCAGCAAATTCCTGCAGACACTCAAAATGAAAGCTGGGAATTGAACTAGAGTCCTCTGTAAGAGCAGTGAGCACTCTTAACCACTGAACCATCCCTCCAGCCTCCCCATCTCACTCCTTGTGTTATGGAAAGTGGTTGACTTCCATACCAGTTTATCTACTGTCAACCTTACCTGAGTTGACCACTGAAGTCTTAATTTATATGGAAGTTTCCCCAATAATAAAAATCTTCAATTTCCATGAAGTCAAGTCTACATATTTGTTTTGTATTTGCCAGCTTTCCTGCCAGGTGTAATAAAACCCTTCTTTAGTCCCTAGCTTCAATTTTCTTCCTGGGTTGCTCTGTAGTAGACTTTTTGCATATCATGTGCTCGGTTCGGGTATGTGCTTTTGATGCATGTGGAACATGTGGAGAGGTCGGAAGACAGCTTTGTAGAATTTCTTGGGACCTTCCTTCCACCTCAATCAGCAAGAGCTCTCAATCAGTAGCCAGACTTATCAAGTGTAAAGATGTAATGTGCGACATTAACGGTGTTATGGTAATTGCACGTTGATGTGGTGGTGTATTTAAAACCTTGTTTTAAATGAAATCACTATTAAAACTAATCCCATCTGTTTCTCTTAATGCCAAATTAAAATAGCAGTTAACAAAAGCTCACAAAAACTAGACATGTCTAGCAGAAAATTCATAACAAGGCTGAGATATGGATAACTCAATGGGTGCTTAATTAGTATCCATGAAATCCAGGGTTTGATCCCCACCCCTGAGTAAACTGTGTGTGATGGTGCATACCTATAGTCCCAGCACTTGGGACTTGGAGGCAGATGGATCAGCAATTCAAGTTCATATACAGGTACGCACCAGGTTCAAGGCCAGGCTGAGTTACATGTGACCTTTGTCTCGAAAGAAAAACAAAAAAAGACATTAAAAATAGTATACATAGGCTCGCATTATAGTCCTACCAGACGTGGTTGCTCTTGGATTCTTCAAGAAGACATCTGGTAGTGCGGGGAAGACTTGAGCCTAACCTAAATAAATAGAAAAGGAATTTTGGTGGTCGAAGACTCTGACAGGAGACTCTCAGTCTTTCAGAAATAGTTTCAATGTCAACATCTGGTCCAGGTGCCAGATAAAACTTTGCTTCAACAACCCACCTCGGAATTTTTTTCCCTGATTAATGAGCTAAGTCGTGGACTGAAATCCAAGCAATATATACATGCCGCCACCCAGCTCAGGAAGAGACTGGCTTTCTCGGAAAGAGAACAACCCAGCCAGTGTTCTGGGTGCCTCACCTTCCAGGCCATAAAAACATATTTTTAAAAATTTCTATTTATTATTAGTATTAGGGGGTGTGTGTGTGTGTGTGTGTGTGTGTGTGTGTGTGTGTGCAAATGGTATGTGTAGAGGTCAGAAGACTTCTTTTGGAAGTTGGTTCTCTCTTTCCACCTTGTTGAGTCTCTCTCAGAGAACTCCGTGCTTCTTTAACCCCCAAAATACACGCACACAAACACAAACACACACACACACACACACACACACACACACACACACACACACACACACACACACACACACACACAAATACACACACACAAACACACACACACAAACACACACACACACACACACACACACACAAACACACACACACACACACACACACACAACACACACACACAAACACACACACAAACACACACACACACACTCACACACACACACTGACTCCACCTATAGAACTCAGTACAAAACTTAGTCACATGAGCATAGAAGAGAAGCCAGAAGATAGGCCGTGCCAAAATAGTTTTAGAAATGACAGTCTAGCCTTGTCCAAGTTTTAGAAAAGTACCCCTTGCTAAGAGGGAAGCAAAGGGACGTGCAGAATGGCGCCATGGAGTCTCTCTTTTTGTTTCTGCCACTGTGTTGACTCCTGGCTCTCTACCTCCTATTTCTTTCTAAGAGTGCTGGAATTACAGATGTGTGTTACCGCATTCAGCTTTATTACATGGATTCTGCATCTTGAACTCAGGTCATCAGGCTTGTGCAGCAAGCACTTTTACCACAGCGAGCCATCTTGTCAGCCCCCCAAACCATAAAATTATTAAGCACTGGGAACTCAACTCTTAGCTACTGAGCCATCTCTTCTGCTGCAGCCTTCAGTTTTTGAGACAGGATTTCACTATATAGCTCAGGCTGGCCTTGAATGTAAAAGATCCTACTGGTCTACCTCCAGGCTGCCTCCTGGTCTACTGTACCTAAAGGAGGAGACAATGCCATGCCCAGCTACAATCTATCTTACATTTTAAAGATTTTAATTTATTTATGTTTATCCGTGTATCTGTGTGGGTGTTTGTACATGTGTTCATGTGGATGCCTGCAGAGTCTGGAAGAGGGCTTTGGATCCTTTGGAGCCACAGTTACAGGCATTTTGTGAGTTGCCTGACATAGACTCTGGGAACCAAATTCCAGTTCTCATGATTGAAAAGCATGTGCTCTTTAATCCCGGAACCACCTCTCCGGTCTCCTGTTTATCTTTTTCACTACACCCTCCTGCCTTCATGTCTTTTCTAGTTACTTGTTAAGTTATAAGACAATCTGGGCGAGGTGGCAGTCACCTTTAATCTCAGCATTTAAGAGGCAGAAGGAGCAAGCAGAGCTCTGTGGGTTTGAGGCCAGCTTCATAGCAAGTTCCAGAGCAGTAAAGGCTAGTATGGAGACCCTGTTACAAAAACCAAACCCTAACACAACAAAATCCTAACAAAACCAAATTAAAGAAAATGGGTTTGTACTGCTTCACAGTTTGAAGGTGCAGTCTATCATGGTAGGCACTGGGAACTGGTCTTTTGTGCTTGAATGCTAGGGATGTGGGCTGAGATCCTTATGTTTGTGTACCAAATCATTTTGCTAACCAAGCCATCTCCTCAGCTCCACAACAAAAGTCTTAAAAATCAAACAATACCAAGTGTGTGTGTGTGTGTGTGTGTGCGCGCGCGCACATGCACGCGTGAGTGCACGTATGTGTATACACACATCTGTACATGTTTATAGTCAACATTTACTGGCCAGCTAAGAATGCCATAACAAGGTATCACAGACAATAGTTCAAATGATGGAAAGTTTTTCATAGACTTGGAGGTTGATGTCTGAGGCCAGGCAGAAGCAGGGCTGGTCCCCTCTGAGGCCCCTCTCCTCAGCTGGTTGCCTTCTCCCTGTGTCCTTACACGGACTTTCCTCTGTGCTTGTCTGTGTCTAAATTTCCTCTGTTCTTATGAAACCACCAGTTCTATTGGGTCGGGGCCCAGCCTAATGATTTCGCTTGACCTTAATTACCTCCTTCAAGATCTTTGCATACAGGCATAGTCTGAGGCATGGGAATTCAGAAAATCAACGTGTGATTTTGGATGGAGTAGGGAGAGTGTAGGGGTGGAGGGGTTAGGGGTGGGTACAACTCAACCCACAAGGGCTCTCTGTCTCTGGTGGAGTCCAGACCGATCTCAGAATGCTTGCTGTTTCTCTGTAAGGAATTCAGTCAGCAGCTTTTTTTTCCCCTAAAGAAAGTGAAGGATGTGAAATGGTGGGGTTGTGTAGCCGTAGAGACCTCCTAAGAAGACGATGGAGCATTGGCTTGGCTCTGGGAAGGAAAAATGTTCTGACATTTCACTGATCCAGTGGAAAATGGAACGCCCAACCTCTGTTCAGCTCTGTCTGTGTGCGCCTCATTAATTCCCTAGAAAGAACTTCTGGAAGTCAAATTACTAGGTCAAAGGGAATGAAAGGGTCTCATGATTTGCTTGGATTAGTAAATTTTATTCCTTGTCAGGAGGCTCAGCCTTAATCCCTGTTTATTTGTTGTTGAATTTCCACATGGCCACTTTTAAGGAACAAGCAAATGAACATTTTGTTATTTAAAAAGTGACACCAGACATAAATTCTTAGTTGATTATCTTGCATTTTCACCCACAAGAACATTTCTACGTTAGTGCTTGAAGATTTTGTTAGGTATGGTACAATGGTACACTCCTATAATCCCAGCCCTCAGAAGGAGGATCAGGGATTCAAGTTATCCTTGGTTACACAGTGAGTTGCAGGTTAGATTAGGCTGTATGAGAGAGATCCTTTATCAAACGTAACAAAGCACTTGGGGGGTGTGCCAAAATGATGGGACCTGGATGCTGAGGGTTTCTGTGTCTGGACAATGTAACCATCTGGCAGAAATAAATTTTTTCTCCACTTTAAATTTTTCTTTATTTTTGATAGTTTTATACATGTATCCAATTAAATAAATATGATCATGTCTACCCCATTCCATTCCTATCCCTCAAACTCCCCAGGTGTTCCCCCAAACACACACTTTCCAACATTAAGGTTTTTTTTTTTTTAATTAAATAGCCCACTAAGTCCCAATAGTGTTGTTCACATATGTATGATGTGGGACCATGAATGGGAAACCAACTGTGGTCACATCGTCAAAAAAGCATGATTCTTCCTCCCACAGCAATAGCCTGTTGCTAAGAGCAAGGGGTGGATCCTGGAAATCTTCTACCACAGATGCTGGGATTTTGTCTGTCTTGACCCTGTGCAGGTCTTGTGTAGATTAGGCCCAGTTGCTGAGTTCATGCTGAGTTCACAACCCAGCATTTCATAGCATTCCTCTTCAACCTATCGCTTTCAACATTCTTTCTGTTGCTGGGATAAAATGTCCTATCAAGAAACAATTTATGGAGAAAGAGATTAAAATTCCAGATCGTAGCTCATCCTAGTGGGGGCATCACAGTGATAAGAGCTTGCGACAGGCAGTTGCATCCCATTTTCAGTCAAGAGCAGAAGGAAGCGAATGCGTCTATGCTTACGTACTTGCTTGGTACCTGGCCCCAGAGTGCTAGGTCAGGTAGACAGTGACCCAAGGTAAGAGCTCGACCGAAATGATATTGGGGAGGAGGGTTCTCCATTCATAAGTTCACATATGAAAGACATGACGCTGTCCTCTGAGTTTTGTTTTATCTCTAGGGAGATGGAAACTGCTGCCTCCTTGAGGATCTATAAACTGAAAATGGTTGCTTGGGGGATGCAGAGAGACATTTTCCTCATCGGTGCAGTTATTAGTAGGTTGCCAAGTTCCTGTAAAAAAACAAAAAAACAAAAAACCTCCACCTGTATTTGTGTAAGTAACGCTAGTTAAATTAATTGCATCACACACACACATGCATACACACATGCATGCACTCACACGCACGTACATGGGGAGAAGTAGAAGGGAGGAGAGTTGAGAAAAGACATCAGTGGGAATGGGAGGGGGGCAAGTGAGGAATGGGGTGACCACTACTGAAATACAGTCTACGTGTATGCAAATGCCATAACAAAGCCCACCCTTGTGTACAATTTGAATATGCTAATTAAACAGATGCTAGGCTTAACTCACCCAGGAGAGGGCTAATATACCCAGGAGAGAATAAAGCAGCCCCGGCCATACTAGATAGAAAGTGAAGTCTTTGGAGTTAGGATGCCCTCAGATAAGCTTTGTTCACACCAGTCTCTCTCTCCCCCGTTCCAATCTCTTGTTTTGTTTTGTTTTATAAAGACATGTGTGTCTATATACACATGCTCACATATGCACTTGTGTCTGAAGGCCAGAGGTTGACACTGAGCACATTCTAACACTGTTTTCCACCTTATACATTGGCTTTCTCACCGGAACTGATTCATGTACTCTGGCTAGACAGCCTCCTCGAGGGATTCTCTGCATCCTGAGTGCTGGGATTACAGGCAAGCTACCGTGCCCAACCAGTATTTATGTGAGGTCTGGGGATCCGAACTCTGGTCCTCCTGCTTACAAAGCAAATGCCTTACCCTATGAGGCTTCTTAGCCAGCCCTGTTCTCAATCTTTGATACAGTTCTCAGTCTGCAAGTGTCTGATTTAGTAGGTGCCAAGACGGCATCTGTGACTGCATTTATTACACACCCTGAGGCTGAAGCCCATTGATTCTATTAACTTCTTAGGATACTGTCAGTTTCATCAAAGCCCCTGGGAGTCCCCAGCAAGCCGAGATGGTGAGCCACTCTGCCTCAGTCTGGGCAAGCCAGGTGGTGGGTGGGCCTTCCTGTCTCAGTCCCAGGCAAGCCAAAATGGTGGGACCCCCGCCTCAGTCCTGGGAAAGCCAGGATGGTGGGGCCCCTTGCTTCAGTCCCAGGAAAGCCAGGATAATGAGCCACCCTGCCTCAGTTCCAGGCAAGCCAGGTGGTGAGCCACTCTGCTGGGTGGTACTGAGGGCCCGCCCTACTCTTTAGCAGAGATTCCTGAAGGAAGCTGGCCTTCCACAGACAGGAGCCCGGAGCACAGTGACTGTTTACCACTCAGTTCTCAGCTCTGTTCTACTTGGCTGAACTTTTCTCCTGATGGACATCGCATTCGCTCCTTCGTGTGTAGGGACACACTCGGATTCTCTCCAGCTGGACCATTTCTGGCTATTTCCAGACATGTTGCCACACAACCTCTGTGTCGGGTCAGGGCTTGACGATTGTACTTGTGTGAACTTGTTTACTGTCTCAGCCCTGCTTGAGACGTAATCTCTGGGAGCTTCCTGTCCACTCCTGAAAAATCACTGCCTATTAGGCATCTGAACTTGTTTCTATTAGAAAAGTTTTAGATTTATTTATTTATTTATTTATTTATTTATTTATTTATTTATTTATTTATGTGAATGTGTGTATGTGTGTGGTCTCAGTGTGCTGTGTAAATGCCAGCAAACAATTTGCAAGAGTCAGTTTCCTCCTTCCACTAACCCTGTCCAGAGGATCAGGCCATCAGGCTGGGTGACAAACAAGTACCCTTATCCACTAAGCCATCTCTCTGGCTTTTCTATTTCTGTCAGGCCCCAGGCTTTTCTGTAGCCACCACAGCCCAGCAGTGTCTGCTCACCCCAAGGAAATAGAATGAGAATTCCTGTAATCAGGAAGTGTGGGGCTGGGTGTGGTAGCCCATTTCTGTAATCCTAAGCACCCATGAGGCTGAGCAGAAGGATTGCCAGTAGTTTGAGCCAGCCTTGGCTTGTAATGAGTTCTAAGCCAGCCAATGCTACAAAGTGAGACCTTGTCTCAAACACAAGCTTGTGTGAACACACACACACACACACACACACACTATTTTAATTTAAATATTTAAAAATAGTTGTGTGCATGTACATGTTGATGTGTGTGAGCCTAGGCAAATGTGTACTGTGTATATGTGTGTGTGTGTGTGTGTGTGTGTGTGTGAAGGTCAGAGGTCAATATCAGTTGTAATTAGATATGCTCTTCCCTTACCACCTTAATATTTTTTGCTTATATATGTGTGTGTGGTGTGTGTGTTCACATGCATACATGTTCCCTCTTGTGTGGGCAAGTGTGGGCAAGTGTGTGTGTGTGTGTGTGTGTGTGTGTGTGTATGTGGGTACAGAGGCCAGGTGCTGATGCTACAAATCTTTGCTAGTTCTCCACTGTAGTTATTGAGGCAGTGTTTCTCATTTGAATCCATAGCTTGCCGTTTAGGCTAGCCTAGGTAGCCTTGGGGTCCCCTGTCTTTGCATCCCCATTGCTGAGATTGCAGGCAGGCTTACCACACCCATCTGGCATCTACATGGGTGCTAGAAATCCTAGCTCTGTTCTTCACATCTGTGGGGCAAGCACTTTACCCACTAAGTCATCACTCTATCTGTCTGTCTTAGCTTTTGAGTCAGACTCTCTCACCAAACCTCAAACTCACCAACTGTCCTTTATTGACTAGCCAGCAAACCCAGTTATTTTCTTGTCTTCTGCCTCCCTAGTTTTGGACTACATGCATGAACCACCATGCCTGGATTTTACCTGGGTGTTGGTGCCTGAACTCAGGTCCTCACGATAACACAGGAAGAACTTTCCCAACTGAGCCATCTTCCCAACCCCCTTATGGATATTGTTGACAAACAAGACTATAAGCAGAGGGTGCCTCTAGCATCTAATGAGTAGAGAAAAGATGCCGATTAGTATCTTAGATTACACAGCACAGCCCTCCCCAATGATAAAAAACAGACCCAATGCCAATGGTGCCAAACCGGAGGCACCTGATCAATAGCATAGCAATTCTATTCCTAGATGTGCATGTCCTGGGGGACACTCCCTGTTTCCATGACAACTCATACATAACAATGCTCATAACATAACAATGCTTATTCATTCAAGACCCGTGGATTAAATATCTCCTGTGTTTGGCACTGTCCATATTCCTTATACCAAAAGGGGTGGAGGGCGGTTAATATTTATTGACAAAACAATGGACCAATTGTGGTGCTTACGGGGCTACATACACAAGTAAGCCCATCATAAGTCAAAGCTACAAGGGATACAGCTAACACCGAATACATCACTTAGCAACACACCATGCTGTGCAATACCAACTGCTTTCTGTAATGATTGAGGAACTGCGGCTTGATCTCCTACCCAGCACCACAGGAGAATATGGTTGGGCATATTGCTAGCTGTTGGGAGATTTCCTTCCCTGGGGAGATGTAAGCTCCATCTACTCCCTCCTCATGAGGCCGCATGTCAAACCAAACTGAGATTCCACCAAAGTTCCTCAGGCTCACCCACAGAATGTGGATGAACCTAAAGCAGCCACACTGGGAAGCTTCCACTCAGCCTATCAGATAGCTTTTCTGTAACCACATACATACAGCCCCTCTCTAACTAATCCTCCCCAGGGTATATATGCTCTATAAAGCTACATGCAGTTAGGGCAGAACTGCATACTAAACTCTGGCAGGAGTGGCTGGAATGTCTGGTGAGGGTCCAACGACTCCCTTCAGCATCTTTCTCTGAGGAAAGGTGATAGTCCACAGGCCCCTTTGTGACATCTGTCGCTGATAGGGACAGTTGATTGGACAAAGATGGCAGCTATTCGGCTCAGATAAAAATTCAAAGCTTGAAGCACAGTTTCTACCGTGACTCCATTTTGTGCCTCTGCAAAGTTGTTTTGTTTTAAATAGTGTGAATGGGCTATCGTAAGTAGAGAGCCATGCACACATTTTTAGCTGACCACAGTATAGCAGATTAAAGACCAAGGATTGTAGGTGTCCGTATAAATAGTTGTCAGGCCATCAACAGAGCAAGCTGCACTGACTGGGGCAGAGACTGGCAGCCAACCTCCTGCCCAGCTGTTGCACCTCTGGGTGGAATTGTCGTCTTCCCTGAAGAGAGGCCATCTTTGTATTGCTGCTTGATTTCCTGTACAAAGCAGTCCACAAAAAATCCTGGATCAACGCAGCTGTAGCTGGGTCAAATGGTGTTGCGTGCTGGGTGTGGTGGCTCACGCCTGTCATCATAACCTTCTTTGGGCTGAGGCAGGAAGATTGTGAGTGCAAGGTCAGCCTTGAACGTACAGCGAGACCCTGTCTAAAAGTAAAGGAGAGGGTGACATTTATCCATCCTGTAAAAGAGAGAAGCATCTCACAGGACTCTGTTGCCTGGAGCTATTTCTTTGCTTATTAGTGTGTTTGTTCTGAGGTCTAACGTAGCTCAGGCTGGCCTTGAACTTCTATGTAACTGATAATGACATTAAATCCCTATTCTCCTGCCTCCACTGCATGAGTGCTAAGATTGCATATGTGCCTGATCACATTCCGTTTATGTGGTACTGGGGCCTCCTGCATGCTAGGCAAACATGCTACCAGCTCTCTACATCCCTACTCCTTTCAACAAACATCTATTATGCACCAAGGGTGTACTTTCCTGGCATTTGGAAGACCACCCATCCATTTTCCAAACACTTCACCCCCTCCCCTGCGCCTCCCAACACCCAAAATCTCTCTCCAATATCTCAGAGCCTGGAAAATTCCAGTCCAGAGGCTTCTTCTGTAGTCCCTCCCTTTCCCCTGGACCAGCTTCTGTTTCCATAGCAACAGCCTGAGCCCTTTTCAGTTCCCTGGACCAGGTAATTGTTCTGATAGAGAAAGAGAGAGAGAGAGAGGGAAAGAAAATCAGAGCTGCTATGTGGATGTGGGGGAAGGTTCCAATCTGTAACTATAGCCCAGGTCTGTGTGAAATGTCTTAGACTCTTCATGGACATCTCTGAATGACAGCTTTGCAAGAGAGCACATGTAGATCCTCCCGAGGACCAACTGAGTCTAACTAGACCCCACAAGAACACATGCAGCTCATATGTGTGACGTCAGCTGCTCCCTATCTTCCTTACCCAGATAGCAGACATTTAATGCTCGGCTGGGAAGATGGGTTGATTCAGCCTTCATCATGTGCAGTTAGGCATATCTCAGTTCTCCTGGACAGTCTGTGTCCCTGTCTCCCCAGTGAAGCCTCTCGTCCATGCTGTATTCCCAAACCCATCTCCTTGCTGTTCTCTGCCCCTCTGCATTTCAAGTCTTTGAGTTTTCCTCACACAGGGTCCAGACATGGAGTATGTAAAGAAGTACCTGCTTATAAGAATCTCCACAGATTCCCATTTCTTTTTCCAGATAGCTTCCTGTTTTGTTTGGTTGGAGGCAAGCTCTCATGTGGTCCAAGCTGAACTCAAATTTGTAAGTGGCAGAGGCTAACCTTGAACTTTCTCATCTGCTTGCTTGTGCCTCCTGAGCACTGAGATTGCTCACATGTGCCACCGTCCCTAGTTTATGTGACGCTGAGGATTGATGCAGACAAGCACTCTACCAACTGACCTACATCTTCAGCCCTTGAAACTTAACGCTTTTTCTTTTTACATTTTATTCCTAACTGTGTGTATGTGTGGGTCTGTGTGTACACATATGTGTGTGCATGGGTGTCCATGCGTTTGGAGTCCAGACATATGGGATACCCTAGGAGCTGTAGTTATAAGTGGTTATGAGCTGCCGGATGTTCTGAGAGTCAAGTGTAGGTCCTCTGAAAGAGTAGCATGCACCTTTGTGCATACAGTCACACTCACACACACTCACACTCTCTTACACATTCACACATACGTTCATGAGCATCTATACACATATGTACACATATTCACACTTCCACATATGTACCATACATGCACACACAATTGTGTCTATATAAAGAGAGTGATGGCATAACGAAATGTATGTCTGTCTTTGACCTCTCTTTTGAATTTCCCATTATTCTGGGACATAGACCAATAAGCATATCCGAAAACATAATAATTGTTAAATTTATGTGTGCTTTTGGCTAAACCGTGTGGCCTTGTTGTTTGATCAAACGCTAAGCTAGATGTCACTGTGAACATTCTGTAAATGGCATTAACATCTATAAAACAGTTGACTTGACGTGAGAGTCACCTTCTGTGGTGGACTTAAACACAGAAATCCTACCTAAACTCAACCCTGCCAGCTTACCCTTCAAACTCACTGACCCCCATAATTCCATGAGCCAATTTCTTATGAAAACCAACCCTCTCACCCTTTCTGTCTCTCTGTCTCACTCTGTATCTCTCCTCCTCCTCCTCCTCCTCCCCCCCTCCTCCTTCTCCTCCTCCTCCCCCTTCTCTTCTCTGACCTCTACAAACATATTACAGTACTCGCACATGCACACACACAAATATATATATATATAAATATATATATAAATAAATGTTTAAAAAATGTTTTAAATGAGAATGCTATTCCTGCATGATTTTACGGTCCAAAGACATAAAGTCCTCAGAGGATGAAAAAGACAACTGCTATTGGGGTGATTTCATGCTATGGTGCATGTTAAATAAGAGCTGGGTTAAAAATTTACAGATGCACCCACGTCGGGCAAACATAGCCCAGGTACTAACTCATACACTCGCTTAACATCAATCTACAGAACACCTGCTGTGCATTAGGCGCTGTGTCTGCTGTGGGCCCAGTCATTTCCTCTGTAGTTCTGAGTGAAGAAGAATGAAAGTACAGAGCCGTGGAGACGGACTCGCAGTCATCCAAGAGTCTAGTGTGACCCCCATCACCCAGACATTCCAGTTGCAGATTTATGACCTGGATGAACTCTTGCACACACAGCAAGGAAGGGAAGTGAAGAATGTCTGCTGCAGGGTGCATTCATTTCATCAGCATACATATATATGTCTATTAGCAGATATATAATATATAATATACAACATTTTACTTATATATTACACATTATGTGTTATGGATTATATATTATAAATTATATATTATATATGCAGATATAATATAGTATATTAGCATATCTATATCTATATCCATACCCATACCTACACACACACACACACACACACACACACACACACAGAGCAACTGCACACAAGGTATGCTCTGGGCACTGGTGATGTGTGGCATGACTTACAATAAAAACAAGATAAGCAAGGAGAGAGGGGGTATTCAAAGTGTGTCTACTCAACCCAGGTAAGTTCATGGGACAGCTAGGATGGGCAGTTTGAAATCAGGAAGAAGCAGAACGCGGAAAAGAGGATTCAGCAGTTAAGAACACTTGTGAACTTGGCAGAGAGCTAGAATTAGGTTCTTAGAATTCCTGAGGTGGCTCACAAGTTGACGTAACTCTCAAGTTAGAGCTGCATACACACGGCATATACTTGTGTACATTTATACAGTAGACAACAACAAAAAGTAATTCTTGAAGCTCAAGAAAGAAAATGGGAGCCAGTTACAGAAAGATCAGTTGATGCCTTATCTTCAGCAGCCTCATGCAAACAATTGCAAGTTCTTTATCGCTATTACCTTCTTCCGAAGCTATAGCCATCTTTTGGGTATTTTTTTCTTCAATTTTTATAATGGGGAATGTAAATAAATTAAAATTTGGTATATCGTCCATCGTAAGTGTATAGCTCCATGGTCATCAATACAGTTATAATGTCCAACATTGTATTCTCTCCACCATATATTCTAATCTACCTCCAAACCTCTTTGTCTTTAACAACCAAGACTCTGCTACCTCTAGGTCATAACTCCCATTCTTCTAGTCCTGCAGCCCAGGACAACCATCATCCTAATTCATCTACGGGGCTTGATCTCTCTAGGAACTTCATGCAAGTCAAGTAGATTATTGGTCCATCTCTGACAGGTTTCTTTCCCTTGGCACGGTGTCTAAAAGGTTCATCCATGGTGTGGCATCTATCAGTTTCCTAATTTAAAAGAAATCAGGACATTTTTATTTGCTGGTCGCATGTGTGCATACGGAGCAAAGAACGGCTTGTAGGACGTAACTGCCGTCCATTTGCCACGTGGGTTCTAAGGCACTGGACTCAGACCCTCGAGCTTGCAGCACCTTTATCCTCTGCTCCATCTCACACACGGTTTCCTTCCTTTAAAAAAAAATATTTTTCTTGTATTTTGAAGTTATAACATAATTAGATCATTTCCCTCTTCTCTTTCCTTGCTCTCTTTCAAACGCATAGTCTCAGTTTTCATTAAGCGTTGTTGCGTGCACATCGGCATGCACACGTGTATTTTAAAATATAACCTGCTCAGTGTGCATGGTGTTGTCGTGTTAGGTTTGCAGGGCTGACTGCTTAGTATTGGATGACCAATCGGTGTGCTTCTCCCTGGGGAAGCCTATTTCTCCCACCCTCCACATTCCTCAGTTGCCTGTAGCAAGGCTGAACACTGTTCCATTGTGTGGATGGAGTTCTTGTTTATTCATTCATCTTCTGGGTCGATATTTCAAACAGTGTTGCCCTGACCTGGGGATGTAAATATCTATTGATTCCCTGATTTCGGGGTCTTTTCAGAAATGTCACAGCTAGGATATACGGTAACTTTTGATTTAATTTACAAAACGCTTTCTCTGTCTTTAAACTTCAGCTGGGGTGACTAGTTTCAACTATCAGAGTTCACCACATGAAGTAGCCCAAAAGTGTGTGGCTCCCCTGCAAAGCACAGCCATGAGAAGTCGGGGAAGGGGTCTCTCACTTTTCCTCAGCAAACTTTTGGGAAGCCCCTGCTCTGTGCCAGCTTGGCGTTTTGATCTCACCATAAATCTAAGGCATGGAAATTTTCAGCCTCCCCGGGCCTCTTCCTGTCTTCTCTCAACCCCATCCATTTGCTGCAGCTGCTACGGTTTCCATGCCAACAGCCTGAGACTACCTAAGCCCCTGATACACCAGGTATTAGTTCTGGAGGGAAACCTACCACCCCAACAAAGCAAGACTGGCTGGGGGAAGGTCAAGAGGGATAAGCACATAGGTGTGTAGGTGAGGAGCAGGACTAGGGAACTCCCACCCATAGCCCCTCCTTCTCCGCCATTCTAGAAGAGACACATTTTTTGTGGACATGCATGTGGGTCATGAGACTGGATATGATTGTAAAAAAACAAAAAAAAAAAAAAAAACAAAAACACACAAATACATACAAATGTATGTAAGAATCTGCAAATTTAGTCCCAGCTTTGATTGCTTTTTTTCATAAAAATCTAGACCTGGGTGGCAAGACGCTCACTGGGTTAGGAAGCTTTCTGATAAGCCTGGCAGTCTGAGTTCAGTTCTCAAGATTCGTGTGGTAGAAGGAGAGAATCAGCTCTCACAAGCTGTCCTTCAACCTCCACACGTGCGCACGCACGTGCACGCGCGCGTGCGCGCGCGCGCGCGCACACACACACACACACACACACACATACCTATTTAAAAATAATAAATAAAATTTGAAACTATATGTAGGGGTTTGATGTTTAATATTAAATACATATATTTAGCTACTATTATTAGGAAACATTATAGGAAGAATTAGCAATAGAAGTCTAGTATTAAATACATATATATATATATATTTGCAATTATTAGGAAACATTCTCAGTAAAATTAGCAACAGAAGACAGCAACATGGTTCTATGGATAAAGGTGCTTACTGTTGAGCCCAATGAGCTAAGTTTCATCCCCGAGACATGTGTTAGAAGGAGAGAACTGATTCCTGAAGGTTGTCCTCTAACCTCCACACATGGGTTGGCACTTGGTGCACATGTGTGTACAGGTATGCTCATGCATGTGTGTGCACACACACATGTGCACACACTAATATTAATTCTAAAACTTTAAACTTAATTTTAAAAAAGTATCTAAGATCCAGGACTGAAGAGATAGTTCAGTGCTTACGAGCAGGTACTACCCTTACAGAGCACCCAAGTTGGGTTCCCAGCACCCGTATCAGGAAGTTCACAAGCACTTGTAACTCCAGCTCCAAGGGTTCTTCTGAACTGGAGGTCACCTGTACCATACCTATCCACCACACACATGCACGCACAGACACACACACACAAAATCAAAAATAATTTTTAAGAAATATCTATACCAGTCTAGCCTCAAAGAGTATCTGATACTCTTCCCAAAGCCAGAGAATCATGGTGTAAACAAGCTTTGTCATTCCTGAGACTATAACACCAGAGACAGGCCTTTAGTCCTTCAACCTTTAGGTACTGAGGAGTTTCCTTGGGAAAGCCCCGAGATAGAGTGATGATGGGAAGCCACAGAAAGCAGGCCATCAAAGATTGTTGCCTTCTGGAGGTCTTCTTCTAGCGGGGGTGGGCGGGGAGATTGTGGGAGGTGAGTGTTGAAACAGCCAATCACATCTAGAGAAGAGTGCTGATTGGAGTACTGGATGCTCTTTCTGAGGACCTGGCTTCAATTCCCGGCACACACATGGTTGGCTCTTAATCGTAACTCCATTTCTAGGTGACATGATGCCTCTTCTGGCCTCCACAATCACCAGGCATGCATGTGTTGATTCATACATACAAAATACTCAGACACATTAATAAAAGCGAAAGGAAATTGATGATGATGGTGATGGTGATGGTGGTGGTGGTGGTGGTGATGATGACTGAGAATAATAACAACAACAATAATGGCTGTAAACGAAAGATCCCAAAGAGGGCAACAGCACGTGTGTTGAAAGTAGAGAAAACAAGGCGGAGCCACCAATTAGAGAGTTGACCATACGGAGTTAGAATGTGGCAGACCTGTAGATAATTTTCTTCTGGTTTCAATCATCTAAGCCATTCACTGCCTACTGCCATGCCTGACCTTTTGACAACCAAAACCTTTAAAATGTGTTCTCATCAGGCCACGAGCTCCTACCAGTCCCAAACTGAGAATGTCACCGGATACCATCTGGAACTTATAACAGGGGTTTCCCTGCTTTGCCATAACCTGCCTACCTGTGGTCCCCACGAAGGTATTTGGTAAATGGATTGATTTATGACTTCCTTTGTTCTGTAACTAATAAAATCACATGTAACCACTTTCATGGTGAAGCTTGTCTTTCAGGGCCATGGTCATTCGTATTTGGCACAAGAATAAACTATCTCTTGTTCCCTTTGAAGAGAGAGCCGTGTCTTTGTGTTGACAGGATAATAAGAGAGGGAGTGAATGAGAAGGGCTATTTTAGCTGGAAGGTGAGGGGGGTTGAGAGGGCTGATGGGGGCCATGAATATTGAGAACAAAGATGAGGGGGACAAAGCCCAAGGGAAGAACAGTCCAGATGGAACCAGGATGGGCAAGAGCTGGGAGGTGGGAATCACTTAGATAGCCAGGGGAGGCCTGAGACATGGAGTGAGCAGGAAGGAACTTAGAAAGTGGGAAGGTTGGGCTCTCGGAGGTCTTGAAATTCATGGGAACATTTTGGGTTGTTTTGTGTGTGTGTGTGTGTGTGTGTGTGTGTGTGTGTGTGTGTGTGTGTGTGTGAGAGAGAGAGAGAGAGAGAGAGAGACAGAGAGACAGAGAGAGAGAGAGAGAGAGACAGAGAGACAGAGAGAGACAGACAGAGAAAAAGACAGAGAGAGACAGGGAGACAGACAGAGACAGAGACAGAGAGACAGAGAGAGACAGAGAGCTACCATGGGTGCAAGTGAGCTCATGCCGCAGACATGTGAATGCCACAGAATGAATCCAGGGGTCAGTTCTCTTCTGTCACCTGCTGAAGCATCTGTTGCTGCAGACCTTGCACGCTCCAGGCTGGCTTGCCCAAGAGTTCCTAGACAATTCCGATGTCTCAACCTCCTCTTTCGACACAGGAATGCTGAGATTCTAGATAAGCACTACCCCATCTGTTTGTTTACCCGGAGTCCAGGGATCGAACTCAAGTCATCAGGTTTGCAAGACAAACTACTTTTACCAACTGAGCTATCTCCTCTGTCCCTGGGTGTTATTAATTAACTATGGTAGACATTAACAGAGATTGTGTCACAGGGTAGGATTAACTACATACCTTGTGTGCTGTTCCTTAATGGCCTAAAGAAGTAAGCATTGATTGACAGGCTTTGGGAAGGAGAGAGGTCAGCCAAGAACCATCAAGAGA
Source organism: Rattus rattus (assembly GCF_011064425.1). Taxonomy (NCBI): domain Eukaryota; kingdom Metazoa; phylum Chordata; class Mammalia; order Rodentia; family Muridae; genus Rattus; species Rattus rattus. Next base: position 179,266,746 of record NC_046155.1, on the reverse strand, counting down.
ATAGTCCCAAGAGAATAATTACAATCTCCCTGGGCATGTCTCCTCTAACACCAGATCTAAGTGTGCTCAATCCCTTACAGAGTACATATGTAACTCTGGGAACTGAATGAACTCCTGCAAATGGCAACAAGAGCTCTTAACCTCTAAGCCATCTATCTCTGCAGCCGTACTTTAAAAAAGTCCTATTGGCTCAACCTGTGAATGTGGAGGTTGACTTTATACCAAGGACTCTCTGAGGAATATGGCCAGGCGATATCCAGGTACAAGTGAAATGGTTGCAGAAGTTAGGGTGCCCATTGTAGAAAAGACAGAGAGTCATTTTGGTAGATTTACTTCCTCTGAAATAGGGTCGCATGTAACCCAGGTTAGCCTTTAACTTGTCGAGCAGAAATGACCTTAAACTTCTTTCTTCCAGTTTCCATCTTCTTGGTGCTGGAGTTACAGGCATGAGCCAGCACATCCGGTTTATTCCCATGACCTTGCTATGCTAGGTGAGCACTGTACCAGCCAAGAGACATTCCTCAGGGTAGGTTTGAGATATGCGGTTCATGTTTAGGACTGTCAATCCTCCACAGTTGGAAAGGGGTTGAAACCGTCAACTATGAAGATGGTAGTAGGGGCAGCAGCATGTTGAATGCATCTGGCCTACTTATCAGAAACTAGGAATAGTGCTGTCCACTCACCATAATCTTGAAGCAATACCATGTCTCTTCTTGTAGAGATGGATTTCTGAAACTCAGGGAGGACAGGAAAGTGACTATTAGCCCAGTTAAGTCGATGGGTGAGGCCTAGGGAAATCGCTTAGTGCCTGTGCCACAAAATGGGAGGACCAGAGCCCAGACTAGCTACTGTTATTTTGGTGTGCGTTAAGTTGCTTTCTGAATATTACATTTTTCCCATAGATCAGAGGTGCTCTCAACCTTGGTCAGAGAAGCTCCTTTTGGCAGTGAGCATCAGTCATTACTGAGAAGAAGTTCAGCCCTGTTATACAGGGCGTCTCTATCAATTGCCTCTTCCCCACTAAGGCTTGGGGAATATGAAAGAGGAGGCAAACGTTAGCTTACAGGTGATTCCACTATTGATCAGAAAGGAAGTTTTGACTTGTTTTGTTTCCAACCTAGGCAGGTTCACCCCTCCTTAGGCAACCTGGTCGTCCCCCAATCTCGGGAGATCACCATACTGATGACAAACTTAGTGTGGACACCTGATCAGCATAGCGCACTATGGCCTAGAACTCTTGGACTCAAGCAATCATCCTGTCTCAGCCTCCCTAGTAGCTGGGACTACAGGCATGAGCCACTACCTATAAGCTAACAGAAAGAACTGTAAGAGCTGGAGGATGGCGAAGAGAGCTGTGAAACGCTGCCTTCTGGACACAGCAGGGCCGTTGCACTCATGAACACACAGTGGTTGTGGTTACCCATACAGAACTTGTGTGAGATCGAGCCAACCAACATCCTGGCACAGATAGAAGAGACGTTCTCCAGGCCCCAGTCCAGGCTCTGTACTGAGGAGCTATTGGCATATGATAGCTGCTGGGGCTTGCGGAGCGCGTGATCACTGGTAGGTTTGCCATGCTCTGCGAGGTGTTTCCATACCCATACACTCACTCAAATTAGTAGATTAGTAAAACAAATGTGAAGTTGGTACAGATCTTTGTTGACAGCGATATAGAGAGATTTGAAGGAGGGAAATGGAAGTATATCTCATATTTCATTATGTAAATGTATATAATTCTCAAAAAAGATTTGAGTAGAGAGAGGGAAAGAAAGGAAGGAAGGAGGAAAGGAAGAAAGGAAAGAAGGAAGGTGGGTGGATGGCAGGTGGCCTTGGTAGCCCATTGTAATTTCAGCCTCAGAAGAGGAAAACAGAGGCAGAATGCTCAGAGCAAGCTGGCTAATGTGACTAGCCGTATCATTGAGTTCTAGTTTGGTTGAAATAGACCTGCGTTAGTGAGTAAGGTGGAAGACTTGTGGCCTCCATCTTGGGCCTTAACGTGCACATACAGTGCACACACACACAGGTGCTACCACATACATGCAAAATAATGTATGTACCCTGTGAGGATTTGAATGAGAATGGACCCCATGGGCCCCTATATTTGAATGTGTGGTTCCTAGTTCCCAGACTATTTATGAAGGATTAAGGAGTGTGGCCTTGTTGGAGGAGGTGCGTGACCAGGGGCTTTGTGGTTTCAAAAGCCTGCAGTAGACCCCGTCTCTTTTTGCCTGCTGCCTGGAATTAAGATGCGCACTCTTAGCTATTGCTCCAGCTCCATATCTGCCTTTACCATGCTCCCTGACACGATGGTCATGGAGTCGCCCTCTGAAACTGTAAGCACACCCCCAGCTAAATGCTCTCTTTTGTAAGCTGCCTTGGTCATGGTGTCTCTTCACAGCAATAGAACAGTAGTACCTAAGACACACACATATGAAAAAGTGGGAAAAATTAAAATGTGCACAGAGAAGTAAGGTATATTACGTTTTAAATTTATCACACCTTCCTCCATAACCTCTACACTATAACTAGGTGGACTTTGAATTGCATATAAACCAAGTGACAGGAATCACCTGTTCAAATCCCACTCATATCCCATGGTGCCTTCTGATTTCCCCTACCATAAGGCATGTAATGCTATCTATCTATCTATCTATCTATCTATCTATCTATCTATCTATCTATCTATCTATCTTTCTGTCTCTATCTTTGTCTCTGCCTCTCTGTCTATCTGTCTCTCTTTTTGTCTCTCTGTCTTTGTCTCTTTCAGTTTCTCTGTCTCTGTCTTTCTCTACCACTGTCTCTCTCTGTTTCTCTGTCTCTCTCTATTGTCTTTCTGTCTTTCTGCCTCTCTCTCTCTTTCTCTCTCTCTCTTTCTCTCTTCCTGCAGCCAAAAGGCCCCTCCCTATTTAATTTATCCTTATTTCTCCTCTGTAGACAAATCATACTGCATCTACCCCAGGACCCTGGCAGATCCCCAGACCTCAGCATGCAGTGTGAATGCTGAGTGAATAATTAGGGCACTGTGCCATTTAGAGAACACAGCAAGCACTAAGAATCATGTACATACTCAACAGAGCTTAAGAACTCCATCAGCTGTTCTTTCTCCAGCTGTGAGACCTGCGTTTCATCTACGAGAGCAATACCTCCTCCACCCAACCCCACCCTCAGATGCCAGGAAATTCCACTTTCCTTCAGAGGCCTCATTTCTACCTGACATGACGTTGGAGTGTGTTTTACTGTCGTCTCTTCTTACACAACACTCAATGCTAACATTTCTGAAGTGAGATGTAGGCTGTTGGGGGCTTTTCCCACACTCCACGCCCTATAGTTGAGCTCAGTTCTGACACCGAACTCGAGGAGAGAGAGTGTGATCTTACAGGCTAATGACTCATACCTCAAGATGTTGCTTGGATGCCAGTCACAAAGATTTTGTAGTAACAGGCCACACATTTGGATTCTCTGCAATCCCCTCTCTGAGTTTAGCTAATCTGTCACAAAACTTAGGGGACACTTGACTTACACCTACTGACTCATAAATGATGGGCAACATCATTTATGGGTGATCCTCCTGATTTTTCTCCTCTCCCTTCTTTCTCTCCTCCTCTGCCTCTTGCTTCTTCTCCCATGAAATATAAAAAAAAATCCCAGACCCTCTGACTAGCATAGTGTTTCCACCTCTGAACTCAAATGTAATTCTAATTTTATACATATCCTATACATGTGTATATTCATATTTAAAAGACCAGGAAAATGTATGGCTAAACAGAAACAGTGATTTCCTCTAGACTGAATATGGGATGAAAATCACTACACTAGCCAGGTAGTGATGATGTACTCCTTTAATTCCAGCACTCAGGAGGCAGAGGATAGAAGGATCTCTGAGAGTTCGAGGCCAGCCTGGTCTACAGAGTTCCAAGGACAGTCAGGTCAACACAGAAAAACCCTGTCTCGAAAAACAAAACAAAACAAGAACAAGAACAAACAACAGCAACAACAACAGCAGCAGCAGCAACAACAACAAAACAACCAAATTAAAAAAAAAGTCTTGATGAAGTCTTAACATTCTATTCCTTTCTACCTAGAAATTCCACACCCTTCCCCATACTTCCTAAAGCATAGAGCGAGGTTAGTGTAGTATAGTGAATGTTAAAAATCCTGTCCTTTCATCCCAGAAGAAGGCTGTTACTCTTTCTACTCTTCACAGGAGACTCAATAGACACAGTCTTCCCTTGATTCCTGCAGAGTCCATGTCCAAGACACTGAGGGAAAGTCTCCACGTAAAATGATGTAGGGCTTGGGGAGAAGACTCAGTGGATGAGAACACCTACTGTGCAAGCATGAGGACCTGAGTTCATATCCAAGCAGCCACAGAGAATGTTGGGTGAGGTCATGTGAGAACCTGTAAGCCCAGTGTCCTAGAAAGGAGAGTCAAGAAAATGACAGGGACTGCCAGATTAGCCCCAAGTTGAGTGAGAGACCTTGTCTCAAGGAAAGGAGGAAAAGGGTGATAGAACGGGACTTGCAATTCTCGCTCTGGCATTTGTGTGAATTCACGCACTCACAGGCATGCACTGTACAAGTGAAAACAGAAGAATAAAGTGAAAAGAATGGGTTTGGGGCAGAGGCTAGGGAGCGGACATTTGGAGTGGATATAATTGAAATGGTTGTTTAC
>NC_046155.1:179247074-179257074 GCF_011064425.1 Rattus rattus | reverse complement strand
CTCTGCCTCTGCCCCTCTGCCTCTCTGCCTCTCTGCCTCTCTCTCTCTCTCCTCCTCTCTCTCCTCTCTCTGCCTCTCTCTGCCTCTCTCTCCCTCTCTCTGCCTCTCCCTCTGCCTCTGCCTCTGCCTCTGCCTCTGCCTCTGCCTCTGCCTCTGCCTCTGCCTCTGCCTCTGCCTCTGTCTCTACGCCTCTCTCCTCTGCCTCTCTGCCTCTCTGCCTCTCTGCCTCTCTGCCTCTCTGCCTCTGCCTCTCTGTCTCTGCCTCTCTGCCTCTCTCTGCCTCTCTGCCCCTCTGCCTCTCTGCCCTCTGCTGCCCCTCTGCCTCTCTGCCTCTCTGCCTCTCTGCCTCTCTGCCTCTCTGCCTCTCTGCCTCTCTGCCTCTCTGCCTCTCTGCCTCTCTGCCTCTGCCTCATGACCATGTCCACTGGGGAGCAAACGGTTTATTTCTGCTTACATGTCCTGAGCACCATCTATCATAAGGGGAAGTTGGGGCAAGAACTCAAGACAGAAATCTAGAGATGAAAATTGAAGAAGAGGCCCTAGAGAGATGCTGCTTGCTGGCTTGCTCCCTGGTTTGCTCAGTTTTTCTTAAACAACTTAGGCCCACATACTCAGGATTGGTACTGCCTACCATGAGCTGGACCCTCCTGAATGCACCACAGGTTTGCCACCTGCCAATCTTTTGGAGCCATTTTCTCAAATGACTCAATTTACATCCACTTGACTAGCCATCACAGTGTGAGACACCAAACCTGCCTAGAAAATATCTCTATGAAACCTGTCACTACATTTAACAGATATACATTAATAAAAATTTTATGTTAGAAAAGCAATCGAGGGAGCAAATATGATCAAAGGCACGGCATGTATGAATACCACAGTGGAATCATTTACTCTGCATAATTAATACATACTAGTATATTTTATCTTTGGATGCATGTACATGTGTATGTGTGCCTCTGTGTTCCTGTGTATGAAACAGAAGGATTACTGTGGCTTGCTGGCGGCCATTCTGGCTCCAGGTTCAGGAAATGCTGTCTCTCAGAGGAATTAGGCGGGCAACAGAACAAGACTTCTGGCCTCCATATGTGCATGACCACCACACATACACACACACACACACACACACAGAGAGAGAGAGAGAGAGAGAGAGAGAGAGAGAGAGAGAGAGAGAGAGAGAGAGAGAGAGACTGGTGTACTGACTATCCCAGGCTGAAATCCCTTGAGGATATCTGTGCCAATTTTTTTTAACATGAATATAGAGGGTAAGATGAGGTGCCATAAACAACCGTTTGGCATTTTCCCACTTGAAGCAACAGTCAATTCTTTAGGAAGGGCCATCCTTCACACACCAAGGCTAACACAGCCTTGATGACCACAGGCTGGTGGCTGGGCTGCCCTGAACCTGTGTAAACACCCTGGAGTAACCCTTATCTCCCCCAGCCTGACGGCCCCATATATCTCTTAGTGACAGCCTGGAGTTTACTTCTTTAGTCAGAGACCCATCCATCTTGCCATTCCTTCTCAAATATACTGTTCTTTGTCTACTCTCTGGTAAAAACCTCCATGAATGTGTAACTTTACTGATACTTGTGGGGTTTTGTCCTGTTGATTAGGCTTGTGTTAACTGGGGCTCCTAGACTCAGACAAACTCCCCGCACAGTGACGAAGGGTAGGACGTGTTGGGGATTATTTATTGCTCGCCTTCTGTGCATTTTACCAATATTTCCTCCTCCCTCCCTCCCTTTCTTCCTTCTTTCCTGAAAGGATCTCAGGTAGACCAGGCTGGCCTCGAACTCACTATATAGATGATCATGACCTTGAACTCGTGATCTGCCTGTTTTTACGACCTAAGTTCTGGGATAGCAAGCTTTTTGCCATCACACCCATTTTATGCAGTGTGAGGAACTGAACTTAGCAATTCATTCGTTCTAGGACACATTCTCCCAACTGGCCAACCCCCACAATCTTTAGAATATATATATATATATATTGGGATATATATATATATCCCAAACCATTGAGGGAAGCAAAGGCAAGAATTCAAATAGGGCAGGAGCATGGAGGCAGGAGCTGATGCAGAGGCCATGGAGGGGTGCGGCTTACTGGCTTGCTCAGCCTGCTTTCTTTCAGAACCAAGGACCACCAGACCATGGTTGTCCTACCCACAATGGGTTGGGTCTCCCCTGTCAATCACTAATTTAAAAAAAAAAAAACAAACCAAAACCCTATCAGCTTGCCTGCCTATAGTCCACTCTTACGGAGGCATTTTCTCAGTTGAGCTTCCCTCTTCTCTAATGACTTTAGCTTGTGTCAATTGACATAAAACTAACCAGAACATCTCCCTGCTTCCATTCAACCTCCCCTATATCCCACATTCCCAAGTTTATATTCATTTTTTAAAAGATAAGCCACTGGTTCCAATTAGTGTGGCTGATTGTGGGTGGGAGGCATGCCCTGGAGCACGGTCAACCTCTCATGGACCAAACTCCTAAAGAAAACGAACTCTTCCTCCCCTATCAGCCACCAGCTCTCAGTAGCTCCTCAGCTAGGGAGGGGCTTCTTAAGTGCCTCCTGATTCGTACTGGAATATTCACACATTAAAACAAAAGTAAGCCTACGCACATAGAGAAAGGCATAACGTTTAAAATACTTGAAAAGAAAGGTGATAGTCAAAGGGCTGAGCTTCCAAGACTAACAGATTGATGACGTTTCAAGTCAGTAACAAAAGCTTTAAGAACTAAATAGAAAAATCAGCATCAGGTAGGAAGTAGTTTCACAGAGAAAGTGAGTAGAGACCTCTTTTTATTTGTCAGATCAGGGCACAAAACCAGATTATGTACACCACATTGTCCACCTTAGCAGATGGGCAAAGATGAGCTATCAACAGCACATAGCTGGTAGCCAGGCTGGGGTGTGCACACCTTTGATCCCAGCACTCAGAGCCAGAGGCCAGCCTGGTCTACAGAATGAGATCCAGGACAGCCAGGGCTACTCGGAGACACCCTCGAGCGTGTTTTAACCTGTGGATTTGGGGAACACAGAGATTTAAGCTGTAGTTCTTTGCTAAGCCATTCTGCATATTTCCATCTACGTACAAGCAGCTGAAATTATTTCCTTTATTCATTGGTGTCAGGTTTTGAGTTTCACTCATTAAAATTCACAAAGCCGGGAGGAGTGGGTTAATGTACTATGTCAGAATCAAAACTGCAACGCCCCCGCATTGCCAGAAACCTCCATGACATGGATGGAAGATGGGGACAGAGTCTGCAAATGTATTATTATTACTATTAGTATTACATTATTATCATTATTATTATTACTCTTATTGTGTTGGAGCTTTTTCAAAGCAAGGCAAGTTCACCTGTAGCCCCTAGGTATATTCAAGCCCTGAAGCCTCCATTTTCTGCAATCCCTCTCCTTCCTGGCCTCTGGGGTTTCCATGGCAGCACTGAAGGGGCCAGCTGTGGTTTCCTTGGCAACGGCTGAGCTGCCTTCTTCCTGATTATGAGAGGTTTGCAGGGGGGCCCAGGCAGAGTCAGACGAGATTAAACAACAAAAGGTCAGGTTTGTTTCTTTCCTGCAATTAAGTTGCATATTTGGAAGTTGGTAGAACATCATAAATCACAGTGTGATTTCTATCACAAAGAAATGATCAGCGTTTAAGGAGGTTTGCATGCTAGTTATTGATTTATTATGCAGCCTATGCATATAATGAGTTATCACACTGTATCCCATGAATATGTTCATAATGAAAAATAATGAAAAATAATTTCATTAAAAAAAATTTGCTGTATGCGGTGTGTGCTGGTGCTTGCCTATAGTCCCAGAACTAAGGAGACAGAGGCAGGGGGATGAAAAGTTGGAGAATCTTGCTACAGATGTATAATGAGACCCTTAATCATGAGACAGAGAGAGAGAGAGAGAGGAAAAAGGAGGGGTGAGGGAGGATGCTCTATCGTCTCTTCATTATTAAACATTTCAAATCGTCCACAAACACCGATCATGATCAAGCATGATCCATGATAATCTTTTGTTTATTAGTCTACCCATAAACTATTGGCTTTACCTCAATCATAATGGCAGGCTGTCTCCTGGGACATAGCGTCATGGCAGTGGTAATGTTAATCTGTCTTCTCATGACTGGGGCAGAATCACATTGACTCTGTTCAAAAAAGGATAGGGGGACCAGAACAGCCAAAGGAGTATTAGGGGTTCTCAGGAAGAGACAAGGGTGATGGTGGGGTTAGTGGTGCCTAAACTTAAAGTAAAGGTTCTAGAAACTGGATGCAGTCGCCAACCACATGGGTCCCAACAGTAGGAGGTTCTGAGTGCGCATGGGTAACATAGGGAAACACTTTAACAGTGAACAAATGAAAACATGCCTTGTGGAGCAGCCAGATGGCTCAGTGGGTACAGGCGTTTACTGCTAATGTAATGACCTGGGCTCCGTCTCCAGGACTCATCCCCAGGAGGGAACTGACTCCCTCAAACTGTCCTCTGTTCTCTATATGCACGCCATGACACACACTCACATACATGAAAAACCAGTAAATAAATTACAAAAAATAAAAATAAAGAAAGCCGGGCAATGGTGGCCACACCTTTAATCCCAGCTCCTGGGAGGCAGAGGCAGACGAAATCTCTAAGTCTGAGGCCAGCCTGGTCTACAGAGTGAGTTCTAGAACAACCAAAGCTACACAGAGAAACCCTGTCTCAGAAAAACAAAACAAACAAACAAACAAAAAACAGCAAAAGAAACCAAAAACAGCTGTGCACATAGTTTGTATGTGGCAATTATGGCTTATTTATTGAAATTGTGACTATCTGACTACCATCCATCTTGAGTGAAGACAGAATACCAGACTTCCAGTGTAGGACACTGGAAATTGCCAGAGGGCAGACTCTGACTTGGCCATTAGTTTCTAGAAGATTAGAGGACACTAGGAGAGAAAGAAATTCATCAGATGGTCACACAAAAACTTTTAAAAAGACAAAAAAATGTATTTAAACTTTCTTTTCTGGGCTATGTAGCCATTAATTAGACCAGGGGCTGGTCCCAAATACATCAGAAAACCTTGATTAAGATAATAAACCAAAGAGATAGGAACAATGGGTGTAGCTGGGGCAGTAAAGCTATTTAGCTTAGATGAAAATCTTTGTATATTTATTATTTATTAATCTATTATTTACTCATGTATTTGTGTGAGTGTGCATGTTTGTGGGCGTGTTATAGGGGATTAAACCCACGACCTCATATATAATCAACTCTACCACTAAGTGTACCCCCAACCCTTTGTATGGTCTTTGTTTTGAAGCAGTGTCTCCCGAGCTGGTCATGAGCTCACTCTGAATCTCTGACAAGTCTTGAACTCACTATCCTTTTCCTTTAACTTGTCCAAGACCTGTGACTATACACCTCAAACTTAGTGTATATGTTTGTGGTGTGTGTGTGAACTTATGCACGCAGACACATGTGTTCACATGTCCACAGGTACAGTGGCTAATATGAGCTATTTTTCTCACTATCTACCTTATTCTTCTTAAAGATTTTTTTTTTCTTTTAATTTTGTGCATTTTGGGTAAGTGACTCTCTAAGCGGAGATGCCCGGGAATCCACAAAGAGGGCATCAGATTCCTGCAGTTCTAGGGAGTGGTGAGCCTTCTGATAGGGCTTCTGATATGGCCAATCCCCCAGGTCCTCTCCAAGAGCAGTGTGTGTGTCTGTGTTCTTAAGTGCTGAGCCATCTTATCTCTCCAGCCTCCCAGTTTATGTTTTTAAAACAAGGTCTCCTCCAGAACCTGGAGATAACTGACCCAGCTAGTCTGGCTAACCAGAGAGCTTCAGGAATTCGCCTGTCTCTGCACATCAGAGCTGGATTTACAGACACAGGACACTGCGTCTCCCTTTCGTATTGACACAGGGATGCAAACCCAGGTCTTCAGGCTTGTCAACAAACACTTTGAGAAAATAGCAATCTCCCAAGCCCAACTGTAGAACCAAGTTTGACATTTGGGATGAGCCAGGGGCTGCTAACGTACCGCCACCGCCACCAACACCATGATAACGACCATATTATTAAGATACAGATAATATTCACTGTGCTCACTCCACACCAGGAACTACATGAGCACTTTCTGAATATCCAGAGTACCTCTGAGTGGTAGCCATAATGAAGGCTGCAGGAAGGGACAGGAAAAAGAGGGAGAAGAAGATAGAGACAGAGACAGGCTAATCCACTTTCTACAGGCCCCCTGGATGGACTGTTACAGCACAGTAGCTTGGTTCTTAACTATGGTTTCCACAGGTGGAAAAAAAAAATCTATGCCCACAGTTGATTAAATGAGCAAAGGAACTATGGCTACACATAAGTAAGCAACAGGGCAGTCTTCTGGTAATTTGAATGTAATACAGGAATAAAAAAATCCTTTTAAGTCCTATGATCAACAAAAATATTAACCTTTTAAATTAAGATAGGATCTGGAAGCACTCTACTGAGCTATCTGAGAGTCTGAAGCCAAAATATTCATAGAGCTTAGTCAAGATAGGTTACTTTGTTTTACCTTCTTACAAGGCTGGGGATGGAGCCAGGAGCCCTGTCCATGTTAGGCAAATGCTGTACCACAGAGCCAGGCCTCCAGCACCTTAGTGGGGGAAATTACAGTCGAGCTTTACTGCTCAGCCACACCTGAGCCTTTTCTAAACAGTTATTTTCCCCCAGATATGAAGTTTAAAACCTTTGCTCAAGAGTTTGCTTCCATCAAAGCAAAAAAAAAAAAAAAAAAAAAGATAAAAGCATATGATAATGTTAAGAGAGAGAGAGAGAGTGTGTGTGTGTGTGTGTGTGTGTGTATTCTTTTTTTCAAGTTTTAAGGCTATTCTTTTTTAACGGCTCAAATGTTCTGTGGGAAAATTAGCAATTAAAAATTACACAAAGACACGCCTATAGGAGTTTACATTTTCCCTTTGCCTCAGACTTTGATGTGGTTTAGAATACACTGGACTTTATTTACATTCTTGATGCTTTGTCCCTCTATTGTGCTGAGATTTTTTTAAAATTAATATCTCATCAAATATTTAATTTTTTCTAAAAATGAACTACAATCAGCACGTTGTATAATACAACTCTGAACTTTATTCGTCTTGTCTGAAACAGTACACCCTTTGACCAGGGGCTCTGAAACTTCCACTCAGGTGTGTGCAATTTATCTTGATGGCTGACATTCTAGTGCCCTCTCATGTTTGCCTCACCCTGACCCCAGCTCTGTTTTTGAAGATATGATCTATGAGCCATAGTGGGATAGTTGAAAACAAACAGCTGCAGGGGGCGGGGGCGGGGGACCTGAGGGGGAAAATCCAATTAAAGAAAAGGTTAATTGTCAAACTCTTGGGGAACAAAAAAGTTTTTTTAGAAATATCAGGTAAGCCATCATGGCTATGTGGCAGAGGTCGGGCGATAAGGTCCGGGCAATTAGAGAAACAGATAGAGACATGTAGTCATTAATCTTGGGGACCAATGGTCAGTGATGTCCTTTCATACTTTGTGCTGCAGTCACTGACAGAGGTCAAGTTGGGGTGGCAGGTGGGTGCAAGGGAAGCTACACGGTCTGCTTCATTGCAGGTCTGCAGCTCACTCTGTGAGTGACAGACTATTGGGATCTGAGTGACCCTAGTCACCAGGATGCCACAGTTACCCAGGGAAAGGATTGAAGGGGGCACTGAAAATAGACCAGAATACTGATACCACCAAAGACCAACTGGTAAACCAATCAGTTTACTGGAATTACAGGAGCTGGGCTATGTCAACAGCAGCTGCATCACTGAAGCCACCAAAGCTAGATTCATGGAGTTTTGTAGCATGGCTTACAGGCCACTTAGCAGGTTGAAAAATCTTTTCCAGCCAGTTTAGCTGCCCTGAGCATCGCATCACCTTAGCAGTACTACTTCTTCTTCCTCTTCTCCTTCCTCTTCTCCTTCCTCTTCTCCTTCCTCTTCCTCTTCTTCTCCTCCTCCTCCTCCTCCTCCTCCTCCTCCTCCTCCTCCTCCTCCTTCTCCTCCTTCTTCCTAATAAGAAGAGCAATCAATGTTCTTAAGTGTTGCAGTATCTCTACAGCCCTCTCAGCCATTCTTAATCCTTATATACCTCAAGGAGAAGTTACATAAGTATATGACCTCATGAATCTTATAAGTTTCAGGAACTCCCTAAGATTTGCTAGTTGTTTTCTTCCCAAGTCTTAAAATGCCTCCTTTAGAATTTCATGTGTCTTAAGTTTCTGGGGAAATTTTTCCAGTTTCAACAATGGAAAAGATGAATATAGTTTTAAGCTGGATTTAGTGGACTCAACAGAATAATGGTTCAGTCAGTGGTAGGCCTCCTGTCCAATGGTATGCACCTGAAAGCCCAGGTTTGTATAGACTATCCCACCAGGCTTGAATAAGTTCACTCTAATGTGGTACCTCTACCAAACTTCCTCCAGGAAGGTTCTCCTAATGACCCAAGGCCAAGCTTTATTCATCTTCCCCTCTAAATAAGAAACATGGGGAAAGAGATTTCCTTAAAAGAATCAACCAGGAAGTGCAACATTCTATAGACTTCCATTTCTAGAACATGTTAATTTGACTGGCTCCATGGATAAAGTTGGAGATAAGTCTTGGTTTATGTGTGTACGTATTCCTGTGTGAGGGTGTGCACACGCATGTGCGCGAGTGCATGCCAGTGTGGAGTATGTACCATGCCCAAGGGACCTAGAGGTAAAGTATCAGATTCTCTGCAGCTAGAGTTACAGATGGTTGTGAGTTGTCTAGCAGGGATGCTGGGAACCTGAGTTGGGTCCTCTGTATGGATAGTAAGTGTTTTTAAGCACTGAGCCATCTCTTCAGCTCCAAACTACTCTTTGAGTGAATAAGCTACGTGGCGAGTGCCAGACAAGCCTGGGCTGCCAAAAGTTTCTGTTATTATTAGTAGAGCTAATTGTAATGAGCAGCATTACACAATAGTTAAGACAACGCAAGACAAAAATACCCTGAGCCAGCCAGGTAACAAAAGAACAGAGTAACAAGGGAAGAAGATATACTTTTTTATATATAAAATGTTCATGTTACAAGAGCTTTCAAATGGAAATGGAGACCCAAAGACACAGGAAAACCTACGTTAGGTATAATGAGGTGAATAGCCACAGAGACACGGATAAGATTTTTTTAAATTACATTTTTATTTATTTTTAATATTTGTGTGTTGAGGTGTGTGTGGCATGGCAAGTGGAGGTCACAGAACAACTTTTGGGACTGTTCCACCAAATGGGTCCCGGGGATCAAACTCAGGTAATTAGCCTTGGCGGCAAGCCCCTTGACCCGCTGAGCCATCTCACTGGTCTTAGCTATTTTGTTTTGTCTTAATTTTTTTAATGATCTAGTGGGCATTGTGGCACATACTCATAATCTTATAGCTCAGGAAGCCTTAAAATAAAGAGGTGCACAAACAAGCCAACAGAAGCATGATGCAATAGTCACAAGCTAGAGGTCTAGCGCAAGGCCTGCTTGTTCAGTGTTCTCTGCATCTAGCTTCAGAGATGAGTGTCGGTCTCGTGAGATGCTTCATGGGAAAAGGATTAAGAGGAAAACAAGAAAGGCCTCCAACTTGCAGTTTTCAAATGTTTTAAAATACAGTTTATAGCATATGAGGAAGTCATAGCTCAGACTGTATGTGGGCTTAATGATATTCCTTGCTAGTCAGTCTGATTCTTTCTCTCCCTCCCTCCCTACCCCCTCTGTCTTTCTGTGTGTGTGTGCGCACGTGCGCACATGTGTGTGCCGTTCTTTGTCTCTCTTCTGCATTATGTGTCTGTCTGTCTGCCTCTGTCTCTGTCTTTCTCTCTGTCTCTCTGTGTGTCTCTGTCTCTCTCCATGTGTATCGTTCTATCTCTCTCTTACCCCTCTCTCTGCCTTTCTTTGTCTCCGTGTTTGAGTGCCTGTGTGTCTGTCTCTGTCTGTCTGCCTGCC